>NC_092232.1:22556527-22666527 GCF_036320965.1 Panulirus ornatus | reverse complement strand
CACGGAGTAATAAGAAGCAGCGACTCGTCGAGTTGGTCTAGCTAGTGGTGCTGAAAACTCAAAACACCAACCTCTGGTGAGCAGAAGCCACAGAAATACCTACAGGAGAGAGAGAGAGAGAGAGAGAGAGAGAGAGAGAGAGAGAGAGAGAGAGAGAGAGAAGAGAGAGAGAGAGAGAACCAACTCTGTGGTTTACGGTCAAGCTGGTCGAATTCTGTACTCAAATTTGAAGAGATGATCAGTCAAAAGGGATTGGATTCAATGTTTTTCAAATACGTGTGTAGAGCTAGAACCTCTTTTTATGTGAGAGTAGTACTCTGTACAATGACAGGTGCGGTCCATTGTAGAACTGGAACAACTGCTCAGAAGAGCTTCCGTGGAGTAGTGGTTAGTATGCTGACTATGAATCACTCATGGGCTCGCCTGTTTCGAATCTAAGAGACGGGTAGTCGGCTCATGGTCTACCCAGCAGTTCATTCTCCCATCGGGCCAGGTTGACAAATAGGTACCAGGCGTAGGCTGGTATATATATATATATATATATATATATATATATATATATTACATAATACCCTCCAACAGCAAGGACTCGATCCGGGGACCTTTGCGTGGTAGCTGGGAACGTTAACCGCTCGACTGTGATCATAGCGGAGCGATTAACATTTTCAGCTACCACGCAAAGGTCCCAGGTTGAAGTCCTTGCTGTTGGAGGGTATTACGTGTTCTATGAAAGTGCGCATTTATATGCACTGTATTTTTTCTGTGTATATATATATATATATATATATATATATATATATATATATATATATATATATATATATATATGTATATATATATAAATATATATATATATATATATATATATATATATATATATATATATATATATATATATATATGTATATATATATAAATATATATATATATATATATATATATATATATATATATATATATATATATATATATATATATGTATATATATATAAATATATATATATATATATATATACATATATATATATATATATATATATATATATATATATATATATATATATATATATATATATATATACACAGAAAAAATACAGTGCATATAAATGCGCACTTTCATAGAACACGTAATACCCTCCAACAGCAGGTTTGGATGGTATTGCAGTGGAATTTATTAAAAAGGGGGGTGACTGTATTGTTGACTGGTTGGTAAGGTTATTTAATGTATGTATGACTCATGGTGAGGTGCCTGAGGATTGGCGGAATGCGTACATAGTGCCATTGTACAAAGGCAAAGGGGATAAGAGTGAGTGCTCAAATTACAGAGGTATAAGTTTGTTGAGTATTCCTGGTAAATTATATGGGAGGGTATTGATTGAGAGGGTGAAGGCATGTACAGAGCATCAGATTGGGGAAGAGCAGTGCGGTTTCAGAAGTGGTAGAGGATGTGTGGATCAGGTGTTTGCTTTGAAGAATGTATGTGAGAAATACTTAGAAAAGCAAATGGATTTGTATGTAGCATTTATGGATCTGGAGAAGGCATATGATAGAGTTGATAGAGATGCTCTGTGGAAGGTATTAAGAATATATGGTGTGGGAGGCAAGTTGTTAGAAGCAGTGAAAAGTTTTTATCGAGGATGTAAGGCATGTGTACGTGTAGGAAGAGAGGAAAGTGATTGGTTCTCAGTGAATGTAGGTTTGCGGCAGGGTTGTGTGATGTCTCCATGGTTGTTTAATTTGTTTATGGATGGGGTTGTTAGGGAGGTAAATGCAAGAGTCCTGGAAAGAGGGGCAAGTATGAAGTCTGTTGGGGATGAGAGAGCTTGGGAAGTGAGTCAGTTGTTGTTCGCTGATGATACAGCGCTGGTGGCTGATTCATGTGAGAAACTGCAGAAGCTGGTGACTGAGTTTGGTAAAGTGTGTGGAAGAAGAAAGTTAAGAGTAAATGTGAATAAGAGCAAGGTTATTAGGTACAGTAGGGGTGAGGGTCAAGTCAATTGGGAGGTGAGTTTGAATGGAGAAAAACTGGAGGAAGTGAAGTGTTTTAGATATCTGGGAGTGGATCTGTCAGCGGATGGAACCATGGAAGCGGAAGTGGATCATAGGGTGGGGGAGGGGGCGAAAATTTTGGGAGCCTTGAAGAATGTGTGGAAGTCGAGAACATTATCTCGGAAAGCAAAAATGGGTATGTTTGAAGGAATAGTGGTTCCAACAATGTTGTATGGTTGCGAGGCGTGGGCTATGGATAGAGATGTGCGCAGGAGGATGGATGTGCTGGAAATGAGATGTTTGAGGACAATGTGTGGTGTGAGGTGGTTTGATCGAGTAAGTAACGTAAGGGTAAGAGAGATGTGTGGAAATAAAAAGAGCGTGGTTGAGAGAGCAGAAGAGGGTGTTTTGAAATGGTTTGGGCACATGGAGAGAATGAGTGAGGAAAGATTGACCAAGAGGATATATGTGTCGGAGGTGGAGGGAACGAGGAGAAGAGGGAGACCAAATTGGAGGTGGAAAGATGGAGTGAAAAAGATTTTGTGTGATCGGGGCCTGAACATGCAGGAGGGTGAAAGGAGGGCAAGGAATAGAGTGAATTGGAGCGATGTGGTATACAGGGGTTGACGTGCTGTCAGTGGATTGAATCAAGGCATGTGAAGCGTCTGGGGTAAACCATGGAAGGCTGTGTAGGTATGTATATTTGCGTGTGTGGACGTATGTACATGTGTATGGGGGGGGGGGGGGTGGGGCCATTTCTTTCGTCTGTTTCCTTGCGCTACCTCGCAAACGCGGGAGACAGCGACAAAGTATGAAAAAAAAAAAAAAAAAAATATATATATATATATATATATATATATATATATTGGCTTTTATTAGGACATTTACCTGCCAGTGACGTCTCGGTTAACATAAAATAAAAAACAGAAATTTCTGAATATGAATGGGAGTTTGTGGTAGACATATATATTTGTGGCCTTTTTAATGGAGATTAAATGTTACGGCGACACCAAGTATGTTTATTTATTTGAGTGAGGAATTACAGAGCTATCGAGCTAGATGGAAAAGTTATGAGAGGATTTAAGGTTTCAGAATGAGAAATGGTAAGAAACTGGGGTTTTGGAGGTGCTGAATTTGGGTTTTGAGACGCTGAACATAACTAGGTTGAGGCTACTCCACTGGGAAATTACTCTCAAGTCTAGATTCATATAGATAAGAGGGACGAGATGAGAAGTAACGTTGAGAGAGAACAAGAATAGATGAACCGGACTTGAAGGGACGGAGGTATACAATTTTCAAGTTTAAGGTAAGAGCATTTCGTCATTTGTTGAAGAAAATAAAACTGTTAAGGGAAAAGGGAATAAATACTTTGGAGACAAGAGAGAGCACTGAGGGACGCCGCTTTTTGCAGAGAAAGAGGGGGAGGTTGATCCATCAAATATCACAGGGATGGACCGACCAGAGAGGAAGCTACGTAAGAGAGATCCAAGTGAGGATGGGAAGCCAAAGGAGAGGAACTTGGAGCTCAGACCTCGATGCCACACTCCGTCAGGAGTTTTTGATACACTCAGGTTACAACTTAGGATTCCCCAAGCTTTTGAGAGTGTAATACAAGACATTACTAAGACCGAGGAAAATATCACCAACGGATCTTACCTTGAGAATGCCACACTGATGAGCTGAGATATGACTGAGGAATTCACAGTGCTTAGAGCGATGAGAGTTGAAAAGAGAGATTCGAAGGCTTCGGAAACAGTAGGATATAGAGGAATAAGGCAGTAATTGTAAGGGGCAAAATGGGCACCCTTATTTAGGTTACACTTTCACAATGTTTGTTTCCGAGAAGCAAAAGTTGAGACTTTTCAGCAGAAGGGAAACAGACGTCCAAACATGAAATCAAGCTCAGAGGCACACGCCCTAAGCACATGAGAAGGCATGCCATCTGGTCCATCACGTGAGCCTTGCTTGTTTCTAGAGAAGGGAAGAGTATCTTGATCTGAACGAAAGGAGACTATAAGGAGGATTAGTAGGAGGCTCGTCAGGGAGTGAGGATATGTTAGATCCGGATCCGTCCATGCACGAGTCAGAGGATAAAGGAGAAGCAGGATAAGTTACTCTATCATCAGCAGAGTTGGTTGTAGCCTCACGGGAAAGGAAAGGGAATAAAAAGTAATGCGGCAGAGGTTGTCAGAGGGACTTTTGGCCGAAAGCAGAAAGAATTAACACTGAAAGAAGGGAGGAAGGTTGTCACACTTCCTTCGACACATGAACGACAGGGCCTACATATATCATGATTCCAGGCGAAAATGCAAATGCAAATCGGAGGAGGAGAGGTCTGTTCCAGGGCCGTTATGCTAGGTCCCTTGCCCGAACAGCCTCAGGGCAGGGTTGACCCAACTAGTGATCATAAGAAGAGACGTCACTAGAGGAGAAGGGGATGTATCAATGCCTCCATTCCAGCTACAATGACCTCATATATACAGTACACACGTCAGGGACAGAAGAATCGCTCGGGAGAGGCAGGATTGTTTCCAAGGTGAAAATCATTAGAAAATTTAGTCGTTTAGTCCATTCAGAAATAGTAGTTAAGGTGCCAGGGCTGGTGTTTTTGTGGGGTTAGTCTGAGGAGGAGGTACGAGCAGGAAAAGAATGTTACTAAGAATGTGATCAGATGAAGCAAGTGGGGGCAAGAAAATGGGTGTTGGGAGAGGGGTCTTGGCGTTCTGGGATGTAGGGAGGAAGGCTGATACTTTGCTCCAGATCGTTAAGAATAGAACACATGAGGGGTTCCTTCCCTCCCGACACGCACACACAGACACACACGGACACACATACACACACACACCATCGGCATGAGAGAGTTTTGACTATTTTCTGTGGCGCCTGGTAGTAACATCTCTAAGGAAAAGGCATCACCTTTGTGATGAAAGCACATCAAAGTCTTGTTGTGGCCTTGACGTGGTAGTAGTAGAGTCGGTGGTGTGAAGAGAGCGGGTAAGTGTTAATGGGATGACAGTGGCAGTTGGGACGTAAACAAGTAGCCAAATGACCCTCATAGAGAAGAGATCCAAGGTCCGCGAGGGTTGCAACAGACATCTTGGTGCTGCTCTAAGAAAGCACAGTCCCCTCTCCTTGGAAGTAGAATCGTGAGTTAAGATATTACAGTTGAGTCTCGCAGATAAGCAAGACATGAGGACCGGTACAAAGATAGATGTTGGTCACCTGAAGAATGGTTAACAGAGGGACTACAGGTCGTGGCTGGATGAATGGAAAAAGTGGCCGGGTCTTGAGGGGGAGAGAGGGCCGAACCTCTATCGGTTGAGGAGCCACCTCCTCAATCTTCTTAGCAGTAGAGGCAGACGGAGGGAGGCTGGTGATTCTGGTGATTCTTCGCACCCTACGATGCCAGGAACTTGGTGGGAGGGAGGGAGGGTGTCATAAACTTGTTGGGTTCTTCCATGACTGTATTGTGTTGTACGAAATGAGAACAAGGCAAGAGAAAGAAAGGGAAGAACATGTATAAGCGGTGAGTGACAATGGATAACGTAGGTGTACTACTGCGTATGCAGAGAGACGCTAAGACTAGCGCGATTTGCTTAGCTTTAATGAAGCCAACAACCATGTCATGGGGGAAGCATAAGGTGATTCCAGACGCCGCTTTGAGCACTCCCGGCTCTGGACGATCGTACTTCCCACGGCGGCTGCTGTCGACAGCCTCCTGTGGTGGGATCTGTTCCGGCTGATGTGTGGTGGTGATGGTGTCTGTCGTGGCTGATGTGTGGTGAGGGGAAGATAACGGTTTAGTGGTATGTCTGTTGTTCCGTGTGTGTGTGTGTGTGTGTGTGTGTGTGTGTGTGGCATGGGTTGTACTGCCTCTGTACTGGAGGTGCAGTGAGGTGTGCTGGAGTTCGAAGCGTTACGGAAACGTAAAAATGCGAAGGATGGCGAAGACAAGAGGCAAATGTGGGTGCCATTATGGACGACCAGAGATGTAATCTGTGCTGACATACATAGTGATGAGAGGGAGGGAGGCAGGCAGCGAGGGAGGGAGGCAGGCAGGGAGGGAGGGAGCGAGGGAGGTAGGGAGCGAAGCTTCATCAGCCTGGAGGATGAGTGGAAGCTAACACTTCTGGTACGCTCGTCTGACATCACCGCCCGATACACCCATCCAGGAGAGGACGTATGTAACGCGTGTATGAACCCCACAGGTCAGGAATGTCCCGTAGAAATGAGGTCAGCGCTCCGCCACTTCACTATATCATCCCGTCGCGCTCAACACGCCTCGTGACGATCCGGCCGGGTGGTAATGGTCTCCGGAGTCGTTATTTTGCCGGTCGTCTGTATTTGGGGAGAGATATTTCACTCCCACCGACCACCACCACCACCACCACTTCCTCCCTCTCCCCTCGCCTCCCCTGGTCTGGTCCAACGGCCCCCGGCCGGTGGCAGCCGCTACGTTATGGTCCAGGATCTGACGCTAATTTCCGCAGCAGATGAGTAGTCTCCCCTGATCACTCGCCTCTCAAATTTCGTTCCGTGGTTCTTTGGCTGGATCATTCCTCCCTTTTATGTTCTTCTCCTCTCTCTCCTTTTTTTTTCCCTCCCCTAAATATACCACTTTTCTTCTGGCTGTCATCATATTTCTCTATCCCTCTTCTTTCATCCTATTTCTTTTATCTATTCCTTCGATTTCCTCTCTTATCTTACTTTTATCTCCACCAACGCCCATTAGATGTCTGGGGAACAAACAGCTTCACAGTTTGTTGTCAGAGCCACGTTTACGACGAACGGAAGGGCCATGGACATGACTTATGGAGAGAGAATATATATATATATATATATATATATATATATATATATATATATATATATATATATATATATATATATAGTAGAGGACCTCATGAATATGGTCTATACCTGGTTAAAGCTTTTAACGTTTTCAGTATCCACAGCATCATTAAGGATGATTAACTATGTAATCATTCAAATTCGTTTCGTCGGTATATCGCAGGAGCTGAGTGAAGAAGGCTCTGATGCCGCTTTGGTTTCTCCATGCTCGTCTCTGTTCCCAGGGTCTGCACTGGCGACTCTGTAAACTCATAAAGACATCAAAACAAAGCTAACTGGGGATTTATGTTCGCGTGTGGCTTCACTAATCTTGTTTCAAGGACTATATCACAAACGCAGTGACAATAAATTTCATCAAGTCAAAAAACCTTTACTGGTAAACAAAGCAGTTCTGGAAACGTAAATACCACAAAAGGGGATCCTTAAAAAATGTAATTTCATGCCTGATGTCTTTTTTAGACCAGAGCCTCATCCATTGCCAGATGTCAGGAAATGTAATCTGACAACGCAATTCTGTAATGTTCACAGCGTAAAGAGTTGAGTCAAATACGAGTAGCACTACATCATAGAATCAGGCGAATCATACCAAGTCTTGGTACCTGATCTGAACCTCCAGGGTTGCAGGATCAACACCTGTTGCTCAGGATTTGTTAACGCTGCGTTTGTCGCGTCGTGCTTTATTGCTAGCGTTACCTTCGTCGTCTGGTGTAGGGACTTATAATGCTACAGATTTGCTTCTGGCGACTGGTAGACGGCAGAAGAGACAGATGGTACTGTACGTTATGTACTACGTTCAGTCCCGTGAATCCAAGAACTCCATTGGGTCGTTCGCGTTCGTAGACGTAGTTCGGATGCATATCCGACGGAATGGGTTTTGTGTTCACGTAGTTGTTTACAACGCTGGAGTCTTGTTACTAGCAACAAGGGACTGTAACTGGCATCCTTGACTGGATTTGGTAGCAGTGGGGTTGGGAGCAGTGGAGGTGGTAGCAGTGTAGGTGGGAGCAGTGGAGGTGGTAGCAGTGGAGGTAGGAGCAGTGGAGGTGGGAGCAGTGTAGGTGGGAGCAGTGGAGGTGGGAGCAGTGGTTATATTAGTGAAGGTGACAGCATTGGAGGTCCTTTAGGAGGGCAGGAGGTTGGTGGTGATCTAAGTAAGGTGGAGGGGAGGAGGATGAGAGTGGTGGTGGTGGTGGTGTTGGTGGTGGAGGGAGAGGTAGGGATGAGGGTGGGGACTCAGTGTTGGTCTAGCCGCCGGAGGTGGCGGTGTGGCAAGAGTCCCTCGCTGCCGCGCTGCTGCTCCCGCCCCTGAGTGAAGACTGGGGGGGCCATGTGACACCACTGAGGACAACAACCATCCTCCCGGCCACGTAGACAACCACTGAAAGATAACAACTATTTTCATGGTCAAATAGACAATCACTGAGGACATCAACCGTTCTCCATGCCAGATACACAACCGCTGAGGACAACAACCATTTTCATGGCCAGATAGACTCCCACTGAGGACAACTACCATTCTCCCTCCCAGACAGACAACACAGTCAACCGCTGAGGATAACAACCATTCTCCAGTTTAAGATAGACAACTACTGAAAGCAACAAACATTCTACATGCCAGACAGACAACCACTGAGTATAACAACCATTCTACAGGCCAGACAGACAACCACTGAGGACAACAACCATCCTCCCGGCCACACAGACCTACCACTGAGGACAACAACCATTATCTAGGCCATAAGGTGGTTCGCAGGAAAAATGCTCATGTACAAGTGACGGCGGGATAATAAGAGAGACAGAAGTTAAGACCACAACCTACGTCAGGTGGGGACTGGTGCCAGCCTTCCGATGCTGCTGCAGATGATAATGATGTTGGACCTGTCGCTCGGGTGTTAGACATGCACGTCACGGGACTTGAACAATTGATCCATGTGAGAGACTAGCAAGATAAGGAGGTCACTTATGCGACGCTGAGGAAAAAAAAGAAAAAAAACGTGGAGGATGGACCATCATCCACCCTGCCAGTAGATACGACACCTGCTGGTCTTTGTGAAGGAAGAGTCTGGTCTGTTGCTCTAAGGTAAGGTCTTCCACTAATGAGGCCTCTTGTACTAACTAACGACTTACTCAGTGCCTAAATGTAGTTCTTTTTCTCGTAGATAATTGTTCATATAATGAATTGGCACACACACACACACACACACGCACACACACACACACACACACACACACACGTACCTACGGTGTACTGGGGTTAGCGTTACAAACCGTGACGCATGCACGGGCCACCTGGCACCAAACCCACATGCGTACGATTCCAAGTCGCGACAGCCGGTCCACAGTCGACCCAGCTGATCATCCTCTCCTCTGCAAGGGGTTAGTTGATGAAATGGGTACCTGTGTGTGTATACACGCACAGGACTAAAGACATAGTATATATATATATGTATATATATATATATATATATATATATATATATATATATATATATATATATATATATATATATATATATATATATACACACACACACACACACACACAGAGCTCATGTGAACAGCTAATTTACAGAGGAAGTATACAGAACAGTTATAGACAACCAATACCCATTAGATACTACGACCTCCTTTGGGCCTCAGTGGCGTAATGGTTTGCGTTGTTGACCATTAGTGAGCACAAACCAACCTAGAGTCGGACTCGCATGGGTTCATATCCTGGGTTGAGCACTTGGCCCACACCCAACCCAGGTGTTCGCCCTCCCGTTGGGGCTGGTCGATAAACGGGTACTTGGCTTAGGCTGGTGTGTGCGGATATAAGTGAAATAAATAAATAACGGTTTATTGGATGCAAGCAGCCATTTGGCTTGAAAATACATGGCTAAGGTATTTCAGATATTACAGAACTGGCAGGCCATGATAGTTACTAGCTCACTGATCACACAAGGGCTTAAGATTAGGTTGAGCTGGATACATCCGCACTGTGGTGGAGCACATGGATGAGGTGGACTTAGAGAGCCAGTGTGGAAGAGATACAGAGATGGCCACAGAGTCAGTGGTATGGTGTATACACTATGAGCTTGACTTGAACGTTTAAGTGATGAAAGTTACAGTGATACAGGAGTGGGCATGCCACAGTGTCTAACTAACAGAAAATTGAGCCGGTCACCTGCATATCTATGCACTTGTTCATGGAGTGTTCACGTAGTTCAGAATCATAGATGGAGGAATGTTCGTATATCTGTCAATACGCGAGCCGATTGGAACAACTCGATTGCGGTAACGGAACGGCTGGCCGTGTTGGCGGTACGTAGGAAGGTAGGCAGGAGGTCTCTGCGACGGGAAGGTGTCAGCAATATATTGCCAAACTGTCATGTGAGCTGCCGGGTGTTGGTCGGAGACGCTGGCCAGGTTCAGCAAGATGAGGGGGTCTCTGGGTAGGTGGTGTAAGATGGGCCCAGGATGATTCTATATGCCCTTTTCTGCACTCTTTCAAGCTGGTCGCTCTGTGTAGCTGTTAGTGAGAAGGACCAAGCCGGGAAGGCGTAAGCGAGCTGAGGATAAATGAAGATGGTGCAGACATTCCTGAGCTCAAGTGGTGGGACACCTAGTGATTTCAGGCGGTGGAGAAGGTACAGACGGTATGAGGAAGATGGAATGATGGTGATGACATGACTCTTCCAGTTTAAACCGTCGTCTCTTTTGACACCAAGAAGTCTGAAGCCTCTGACTACCCGGAGGATGATGTCACAGTGTAGTTTGATGTCAGGGGACAGGATGTTGTCTGCAGCCAGGTTGATGTGCATCATCACAGTCTTGATGGTGACGTCGTTGGCCGTAGTTCACTCCTGTAGGTTGTTGATGATGTGCTGAAGGACACTGATGTCAGGAGAGCTGTTGTTGATAGTGATGCCAAAAGTCGAGTCGTCTTCGTACATCCAGCGGTGGTTTATGATGCCTTCAGGGTAGTCAATGATAAGGATGAGGAAGCACAGTGGCCCCAATCTGGTACCTTGTGGTACACCGCACAGTAGGGGTTGTGATGTCGATGTGGCTTCCTTAAAGGGGACGGCTTGGTGTCGTCCAGTCAAGAAGTCTGCCAGCTACGAGACCAGACACGGCTTTCTTTATGATGATGTTATGGTTTACCAAGTAGAAAACCTTTAATAAGTGTTAAGGTACACTGTGTTTCAGTGGTAAGGTATACAATGTCGTCAGTGGTAAGCTACACTATACCTTCAGTGGTAAATTACTCTACACCTTCGTTGGTAACCCCAGTGGTGAGCTACACTATACCTTCAGTTGTAAATTACTCTACACCCTCAGTGGTTACCCCAGTGGTGAGCTACACTGCATCTGACTGATAAGATGATATGACTGAAACATCTTAATGTCGTTATGAAGCTCATGCATATCACACTCCACAGTCATGAGTGAAACATTAAGGAAAACCATCATTCGTTTTGAAATATTACGTAACTTATCAACTCATGATGATTCTAACCCTTTGAGAACGAGGTACGACCCTCGAGCACGTAGGTACGACCCTCGAGCACGTAGGTACGACCCTCGAGCACGTAGGTACGACCCTCGAGCACGTAGGTGCGACCCTCGAGCACGTAGGTACGACCCTCGAGCACGTAGGTGCGACCCTCGAGCACGTAGGCACGACCCTCGAGCACGTAGGCACGACCCTCGAGCACGCAGGTACGACCCTCAAGCAAGTAGGTACGACCCTCGAGCACGTAGGTGCGACCCTCGAGCACGTAGGTACGACCCTCGAGCACGTAGGTACGACCCTCGAGCACGTAGGTGCGACCCTCGAGCACGTAGGTACGACCCTCGAGCACGTAGGTACGACCCTCGAGCACGTAGGTGCGACCCTCGAGCACGTAGGCACGACCCTCGAGCACGTAGGCACGACCCTCGAGCACGCAGGTACGACCCTCAAGCAAGTAGGTACGACCCTCGAGCACGTAGGTGCGACCCTCGAGCACGTAGGTACGACCCTCGAGCACGTAGGTACGACCATCGAGCACGTAGGTGCGACCCTCGAGCACGTACGTACGACCCTCGAGCACGCAGGTACGACCCTCGAGCACAGAGGTACGACCCTCGAGCACATAGGTACGACCTTCGAGCACGTAGGTACGACCCTCGAGCACGTAGGCACGACCCTCGAGCACGCAGGTACGACCCTTGAGCGCGCATGTATGCTACCGAACACGTACCTAAGACCCTTGAGCTCATAAGTACGACCACTAACCACGAAGGTACGGCCCGTGTGCACATAAGTTCTACCACTGAGCACGAAGGTACGATCCTTGTGCACTAAATATGACCGATCACGAGGGCACGACCCTTGAACACAAGGATTCAACCCTTGAAAAGGACTGTTTGATCCTCGAGCAAAGCCTATGACTTGGCCCGTAAGAATCAGGTCAGAAGACAAGCACCTACAACTGAGGGTTGTACTGTCTTTGTTCACGGACATCTACCTTCGTGTTCAGCGGTTGTACCGTCGTGTTCAAGGATCCTACCGTTGTGTTCAAGGATCCTGCCGTCGTTCTTAGATGGTTAGATGACGTATCTAACACCCTCAGAATGACCTAAGAACCCCTTTCGATTAAAATTCTGAATTAACTCAGGTCATCAGTAGAAAACTTCCCTCTAGTATCTTCTAGATTAGAGAAACGGACCCTAGGAATCCACGAGATACTGTTATGAAATGAGATTTCTTTTTTCCCTCTGAGTTTCCAGGAAGAATGGACGTAGATAATCATCCATGACCGGACAAGGACCTCGGATTAATATTCCAAATACTCGGGTGTAAGAATGTCTCAGAACTCCAGGTGCCAATGAATGATCAAAGTCAGTTCCTTATGAATATCTGAATTCCTTGAGTCTAGAATTTACCCAGGTGCAGATATGAATATCTTGCGTGACAGTCGACTGGAGGAATGCGGGATCTGAGCTGAAAATTTCGGGAGGGAGGGGCTTTGTTGGAGTCGAAGTCTCTGGAAAAAGATTTCATTGAAGGGTTGTCTGGAAGGACTGGCTTTAGGAGTTGAGGACTTAAGGGAAGATTAGTTAGAGTTCGTGTGAGTGGTGACTGGAAGGATGAGGTTTGGAAGTTGAAGACTTTGAAAATTCCATCGGGAGATCATTAAAAGTGGTGACTGGAAGGACAAGGTTTGGTGTTTGAAGACTTTAGAGGAGTTTTCTTGGAGTGTTTTTAGCAGTGGTGACTGGAAGGATGGGATTTGGTAGTTGGAGACTTTGGAGGAGTTTTATTTGAAGGGTTAATAGGAGTGGTGACTGGAAGGACGTGTTTGAGAGTTAGAGACCCTAGAAGCGGTGTCCTGGAGGGTCCCTGGGAGTAGGGTAGTGAGTTAGGGGAAAAATAGAACGACAGGATGGTCAAAGATCCCAGAACTCAACCCAAAGGGCTCCGTTGTCAGTCAGTTAGTCTATGGAAAGTATCACTCGTTGGGCTAAGCTACACCATACCAAAGGAAAGAGGATGGAAACCCCTTTAGAACCTATAGAGGAATTTGTCTGAGAATTTGGTTACGTAAGACAAAGAGTGACAGAAAATTGGTATTGAGAGAAGGGTTATGCCATCCACCCTCCTTCGGCGTAAGGCTGACGTCAATTTACAACAGATAATTTACTGATAAAGATAACGTAAACTCTCGAGCCAGTATCATGAATTCGTGCAGTTTCAACTTCTTAAAACTCTAACTCTGTAGGAAGAAAGTTAAAAGTAATTTGTTATATACTTTAACTTTATTGATAAGAGTAATCCGCCATGAAGCTCCGGCACTAAATAGGATTAAGGGTGGAGCCGCCAGGAATCCTGCAGTAGCGGATTAAAAGAACTTTCCACTCGACATTTTAGTGTCGAGATTTGATACGTAGGAGAAAACCCGAGCGAAATAATGAATCTACTTTGGAAGAGAAATACATATACCAGACACCTTGAACAATAATTGGTAAACATGAACAGAAATAAACTAATAAAGATTCCAGTAAAGATATAGAGTATCAATATATACTAATATAACACTATGGTTAATATACCTTAAAAGTCTACTGCAAGAAGCCAACATACGTTAAATCGTAGTACCCAAGTGTTTCATTCTGGTGGTCAGTGTCTGTCAAAATGTTGGTAAGTTTTCAAAAGAAAGAAAAAAGAAAAAAATGTTTTCTATGTATTGCAATCATTGTGTTCGGTACATATCCAAGATCACTTCAGCGTTGCCTCGACTGTCAACCAGACATCCTTGAGGCGGGATACGATGGTCCATTGATGCAGCAGAGGCCACGGGTAACACAAAGGTTCTCATGGGAACTGGATTCTTTTATGAAGACTTTGAAAGGCCGAGTATGCTTGCCATATAAACATGGATATCTCTTCATCTATGCGAACCAATCATTTCATAAGATTACATATTATATATATATATATATATATATATATATATATATATATATATATATATATATATATATATATATATATACTAGGAGAATGAAACACGATAAGATCTCGAGTGTACTTTCGTGTAATGATCACATCGTCAGTGGAGATACAAGAATAAGATAGAAGACTTGGAACACTCATTAGATATACAAGGAAAAGACGTAGCTAAGACACCATTGGAAAATAAGTGTTACCGGAAACATTGTACCCCTGTTCCGATTCTGCTACCCGTAACGTCATTGAATCAATCTTAATCGCTAATACTAAGGACTTTGATTCGTCCCCACGTAACTTTAAAGTCCATCACCTACTATCAACCAAATTGATATGAAAGAATAATCAAAAAACGAGAACATAAGATAAGCAGTTGAACACACATCTCGTTACCCAGGCCTACCTCCTTCACATAACCTCTTCTTAACCACAAGGCACAACCCACTTTCCCTTTAACGGTCAGGCCAATGTATTTTTTATTTCGGCATGGTACTAGCAAGACGGAACCTGTGTGGTGGTGTTGGGATCTGAAAACTTTATGAACTGTTTGCACCTGATGAGGCGGACTGTCTCTGTGAAACATGTAGTGTTGCATGTATAGAAAAATTTTGTTAAATGAAATTATCTGAACTACTGAATTACGATTTCACCTCCATATATATATATATATATATATATATATATATATATATATATATATATATATATATATGTGTGTGTGTGTGTATGTGTGTGTGTGTGTGTGTGTGTGTGTGAGGTATGTTACCGAACTCTGCCTGCTTGATAATGTTACACAGCAAGTGAAAAGTTACTTTTGGTAAGGCTGTATCGCTAAGGGTATATTCTCGTTAATGAGCTTCTCACTCCAAAGGAGTCTACATTTCTTTTTCACTGGAAGTAGCGTACTCTTTAGCTGCAGGAGCTTTTAGATTAGTCCTGGGTAACACCAGGAATCTTAGAAAATGGTCCTGGGGTAATCACGAATAGGAAATACATATATTCATTTAATAAGGGTAAAGTTAGTGATTGATGTGAGGGCAGGAGCTAAGGAAGGGGTATAACTGCATCTGAAGCGGGAGTTGTGGGAGTGTGTGAAAGAGTGTAAGGAAGTGAGTTCCAGACGTGGGGGTAAGAAAATGAAAGTGGATTACGAGACATGAGTGATTATAAGTGCTTATGCGCTCGACCATGAAAAGAAAGATACAGAGAAACAAGTGTTATAGGAGCAGCTGAGTGAGTGTGTCAGCAGTGTTGATGCCAGAGATCGGGTATCAGTGATGGATGATTCAAATGCATGAGTGAGTCATGTATATTACAATTTCCTGTTATGTCATTTCATATTTCTGCCATTGATCATAAAATCGATCATCAGGGTGTATGTCTGTGCTGAGGGGTTTATGGTATACACTATTCCTGTTGTTATTTTCATACAAAGCTGACGGTTAATTTCAACAAATGAGAAGTCGAAATTGTCAAGGGCTCCAACATTTTTCATAATAGGATTGAGATGAGCTTTAATAAAGAGCATGACACCACCACGTAATCTAATTCCCTCATCTAAGTCAAACAGTGTATTCAGAAACTGTGTATTCCATATGAAAATCCCTGTTTTTGATATGAAGCCAAAGATTTAAAATTAGCAGTCATATCATCATTTCCTTCTGGTGCCATTGTCTCTAACTCTCTGAAAGACACTGCTTATATATCATGATGCCAATCTAAGACATAAGTACATTAAGAAAACTAGTGCAGTTAATTGATACGTTAGAGATTGGGTAAGATGTAGTCCAGAGCACTAACCGATCAGAACATCTAAATGATATTAAGATATTCGCTAGCCAATTTCCAATATAATCTATCGTCTAAGATATCATATACAGCACAGGAGACAATTAAGATAATGTATTGTTTTCCTTCGTTTGAAAAGAAATGATTAGCAACTTGCCTACGAAGGCAAGAGTCAATTTGCATTGCACGCTCAAATAAATGAATAAAGATTTTCAAAGTTATTCTGCTTGCTGAGAGAAAAAAAATAATTATATGACATTATAAAAAACATTTTTGGTATGTAATGTCTAAATTACTTTATCAAATATGCAGAAAATATGCAAAACAGGGATTAATTCAAGGATTACTGTGGGACTAGATAAGTGGAAAGAATTTTTATACTTGAAGAAATATGGCATGTGTAGCCATGAGCTCTCATCAGGAATATATATATATATATATATATATATATATATATATATATATATATATATATATATATATATGATTGCGAAGCGTGGGCTATAAATAGAGTTGTGCAGAGGAGGGTGGATGTGCTGGAAATGAGATGTTTGAGGACTGTATATGGTGTGAGGTGGTTTGATCAGGTAAGTAATGAAAGGGTAAGAGAGATGTGTGGTTATAAAAAGAGTGTGGTTGAGAGAGCAGAAGAAGGTGTTTTGGAATGGTTTGCTTTCATGGAGAGAATGAGTGAGGAAAGATTTACCAAGAGGATATGTGTCAGAGGTGGAGAGAACGAGGAGAAGTGAGAGACCAAATTGGAGGTGGGAGGATTGAGTGAAAAAGATTTTGAGTGATTGGGGCCTGAACATGTAGGAGGGTGAAAGGTGTGCAAGGAATTGAGTGAATTGGAACAATGTGGTATACTGGGGTCGACATGATGTCAATGGATTGAACCAGGGCATGTGAAGCATCTGGGGTAAACCATGGAAAGTTTTGTGGGACCTGGATGTGAAAAGGGAGCTGTGGTTTCGGTGCATTATAAATGACAGCTAGAGACTGAGTGTGAATGAATGTGGCCTTTGTTGACTTTTCCTAGCGCTACCTCGCGCACATGCGGGGGGAGGGGGTTGTCATTTCATTTGTGGCTGTGTGGCGATGGGAATGGATAAGGGCAGACAGTATGAATTATGTACATGTGTATATATATATGTCTGTGTGTGTATATATATATATATATGTATATATATATATATATATATATATATATATATATATATATATATATATATATATATATATATATATATACGTTGAGATGAATAGGCATGTATATGTGCTGTGTGTGGCCGTGCATGTATATACATATGTATGCAGGTGGGTTGGGCCATTCTTTTGTCTGTTTCCTTGCGCTACCTCGCTAACGCGGGAGACAGCGGCAAAGTATAATAAATAAATAAATAAATAAATATATATATATATATATATATATATATATATATATATATATATATATATATATATATATATATATATATATCACGGTCACTGTTCGACAGTCACTTTCTATAACCCACTGTCCGCCACAGCCATTGTTCATGAGAGACAGTATCACCAGTGCATTTGTTATTTAGCACAGTTCACTAGAGTCACCGTTCACTTTAATAACCGTTACCACAGTGGCTGTCCACCACCACATCTTGATCGATTATCTCGCCCTGGGGAAGAACAAAACAGGAATGAATCTCATCTTGAAGTGGAACAAACGAGCGCGATGACGTAGATGATTTTGGGTGGTTAGTGGACCAGTGTTACCTTGGAGTTCATGTGTGACGTTCGTTGTGGTCGGTAGAGGTCAAACTGGTTGTAGGGAAGGGGTGGGGGGGAGGGTGTGTGACGTTGTGGTCGGTAGAGGTCAAACTGCTTGGGTTGGGGAGGGGGGGAGGAGGAGGGGGGTGGGTTTGCCTGTGGCCTTTCCTGGACCAGACCGATGGAAGGACAGAGTGGGGTCAGTCGGGGTAAGGGAAAGAATAAGTGTATAGTTATAGGTTTTTGTTTTCTGATGATCTATGAAGGGATTGTATTCTCTTATGTACATGTCTTTGGTTACCTATAGTCGTGTAGGGTCGTGTTAATGTTCTGATATCATCATGTTTTCAGTCGTGTAAGGTCGGGGCAATGTTTCAGTATCATCATGTTTTCAGTCGTGTAAGGTCGTGTTAATGTTCTGATATCATCATGTTTTCAGTCGTGTAGGGTCGTGTTAATGTTCTGATATCATCATGTTTTCAGTCGTGTAAGGTCGTGTCAGTGTTTCAGTATCATCATGTTTTCAGTCGTGTAAGGTCGTGTTAATGTTCTGATATCATCATGTTTTCAGTCGTGTAAGGTCGTGTCAGTGTTTCAGTATCATCATGTTTTCAGTCGTGTAAGGTCGTGTCAGTGTTTCAGTATCATCATGTTTTCAGTCGTGTAAGGTCGTGTCAGTGTTTCAGTATCATCATGTTTTCAGTCAGATGCTGACGACTGAGATTCATGTTATGTTGCTGTTGTATATGTAGTTTAGGGCCACCGTTGTGAAGATGAAGTGCTAAGCGTCGACTGGGTAATGTAGCAGTCATACCGGTGTAGTTTACATTGATTTGAAGTTTACAACCTTTACCTGGACAGGAGTACTTGTAAACTACATTGGCTGACCGTAGTATGTTGTCTCTTTCAGTCCGGTAGGCACAGGTAGCTTTATCTTTTCCAGACAACTAGAACACCGGATGAACAGTTCCACGATGTTGATGGTTGTGATTAACTAGTCGAGTTTAGAGGGAACACGCTTGACTTGATCAGTGATTTTGATTAGAAACACCAATGTTAACTACAATTTGCTTTGCGCTAGTAACCCCACTCTCTACCCCCAACGAATTTTTCTAGGTGTATATATATATATATATATATATATATATATATATATATATATATATATATATATATATATATATATATAATACTAACCCCCTACCCCCTCATGTGTGCGAGGTAGCACTAGGAAAAGACACCAAAGGCCCCATTCGTTCACACTCAGTCTCTAGCTGTCATGTATATATATATATTTCATGCTTGCTCGAATTTTCTGCGTGAGCGAGGTAGCGTCAAGACCAGATTTTATAACCATAAAGAGAACATTCCTCACTTGGCTCTTTGTTCTGTTCCTTCTTTTTTTGTAAGAAACACAGGAAGGGAGGACTTCCATCCACCCGCTCTCGCCTTTCTTTGTCGCATTCTACGACACGCAGGGAATACGTGGACAGTATTCTTCCTCCTTTTCCCCAGGGATGATATATATATATATATATATATATATATATATATATATATATATATATATATATATATATATATATATATATGTATATACAATGGTTACCTTATCATATACACCATGATTCAAGACACCATATTCGTCCGAGCGACCCTACCATTCCATTGTGTAGTCCGGATGACCGTATCTCGGCCATGCACTAACTTCCCTTCCTCCAAAGAGACGACCAACTTCGCTTCAAGATGATAACGGGGCCTAATCCTCTCCACCCACCTACCCACCTCCCTCCTCGTCTTCCCTTGCTCCAGCATCACGGGCCAAATTATCATGGGCCAAAGTCGCTGGAAGTTGTGCAGGGCAATTGCTCTTTACGTCAGCTTGGAGGAAGAAATATTGAACTTATCGCAGAGCTGAGCTGCAGGGGAGGCACTAATTCTCAGTCAGGGAAAGAACATCTTCCTTTTTTTTTTTTTTTTGTCTTTTTAGTTTTTGTTTTTCAGCCATATCTGCATCACACGCCCTTTAGGAATGATCTAGTGCGGTCTCCCTACACAGAAGAAGGCTACTCTATAAATCATGGGTGAATGAGGACAAAGATTGGCATAATGATCTCTGGTGACTGAAGGGACAGAGAAGCAGTGCACACAGGCAGTTAGAAAAGGGCGAACAAAATTCTTTGGAATCAAAGGATTGGGTTTTGGAATGAATCTACGTCTCCCAGCTTGAACATTATGTGCAGTTTTGTTCACCCTGCTTGACTAAAGACGTAGACATAATGGAGAAAATACGTGGCGAGATACCGAAAAAAAATATCCGGGACTGGGGAACATTTCCCATGAGAACCGGTTGCACGACTTAGAAAAAAAGAAGTTGAAGAGGTTGTTTAATACAAGTGTTACAAAATTATCAAAAAGCTCTGATAATCTCGATTTCAGCTGGTACATGAGGGTAGATTCGTCTGATCTCACTTGCAGTAATGGATATAAATCAGGCGGGCAAGCAAGCGTTAAGCTTTGTAGGAGGCCAAGTACTGTTTTACACCAATGATCGTTAACAGATGGAGTAGTTTACCAGCTACAGCAGATGAAGACAACGCCATACATACGTTCAAGAATAGATACCTTCGCAACAACTTTACGACAGACGTTATTTGAGCTCCCTTGATGACACAAAGTTTACAGGTAATTTCTCTTCAAGTCATTTACGAAGCTTTTCTATTCTTACCACACTAATTTCCTCCACTATCACTAACAACCTCGTAAGGACCCCCCAGTAATCTACTGCTGTGTGAATCCATTTGTATACCTTTGGTAAACTCTAATTTAGGAACGTGGAGAAGGAAAGAATCAAGTCTTCCAGACTTGGGTTAGTAAAGAGTCCAAGATAGAGACTAACATGTCTTATGTCTGTCTGTCTCTCTGTCCAGGGCAACCCTGCGTGTGACGACGGAGGGCTGATGCCACCTCAAGGTTCCACACCCTGGCAGACCTGGGTGATGGTCGAGGGACCCCTCCCTTAGGTCCTGGGTCTTGCATGGGCCTTTGTGGGTGGGCGACGGATCCTTCCCCGAACTCGGGGTCTCTCTCTCTCTCTCTCTCTCTCTCTCTCTCTCTCTCTCTCTCTCTCTCTCTCTCTCTCTATCTATCTATCTATCTATCTATCTATCTGTCTATCTATCTATCTATCTTTCTATCTATCTATCTATCTTCCTCACCCGGAGATACACCCGGGAAATAATTCCCTGCCATCTGACGGCTGCATTAGCCATGAGTAATAAAAGTTCTGGAAATCACAGAAGCAATCGAGATGCCAGCGAAGACCTCCATAAAAGTTCCCGCCAAACTTGCCGTATTACTGTTGCCTATCACTATTGATCCGAAACTCATATCTTCGTTGCTGCGTGTTACGGCGCCAGAGTCTTGGATTGTACGATTCTGGTATTTGACCATCGCAGGCATTTAGTTATACGACGGTATAAGCCACTTATTTACTTGCCAATGATTATATATATATATATATATATATATATATATATATATATATATATATATATATATATATATATATATATTCGTGCTAGCAGGCATAATATTTTCTGAAACAATGTTGTTTGCATATTTAACACTCATTTGCTTTCTGTTGGTTTTTCCACTTTTCTCACTACACGTTTGTTTCTTCAAAAGTGTGAATTAAATGTCTTATAACCATTTTCACTTTATTCTGGAAATACACGAGATATTTCGGGCACACGAACATTGCCCATATCATCTATACTCATAATGAGTATAGATGATACAACACAATATAAAGAACAAAACAGGAATGAATCATCTTATAGTGTTATAAATGAGAGCGGTGACGTAGGTAATGTGTTGATTGTTGGACCGTGTTCCCTAGGAGTTCATGCGTGATAGTGTGATCGGTAGGGGGGTTAAACTCTTTAGGTCAACGGTCAAGGGGTTTGCCTGAGGTGTCCGCACCTGGGAAAGTCTTGTGGAAGTAAATTTAGAATGAGCTTGCCTTGTACGCTGATGATATATGAAAGGATTATAATCTTTTATTGATAGGGTTTCTGTTATCTGTAGTCTTGTAAGGTCATGGCAATGCTTCAGTATTATCGTCTTCTTCAGTAAGATGCTGACGAAAGAGAGTCATCTTCTGTTGCCGCTGCCTATGTAGTTTAAGGGCCACCGTTTGGAAGATGAAGTGTTAATCGACTGCTCAGTGATGTAGTAGTCATATCTATGTAGTTCAAGTTCTTTTAAAGTTTACAACGCTTCAACAGGGCAGGAGTACTTGTAAACTACATTGGTTGACTTAATGGGTTATATTCTTGTGAGGTTGTTTTACGTAACGTAATGACTGGTTTTATATCCATGTAGTGAATGTTGATACCGAGACGATCTTCAGGTGATACTGAGGTAATGTTCCTGTCTGTTACCTCCTCCAGGATACGTTCGTCAGTCCGATGAGCAGGTGACATGTGTTTAATGTACAACACTCGATGAATAGTTGCAGGTTGTTGTTGGCTGTGGTTAACGAGTCGAGTTTGGACGAACACACTTGTCTCTTGACCAATGATTATGAGAAAAACCTATATTTGATGAAATTTGTTCGACTTTGTTAAAATGAAGGTGGAAGGTCCCATGATGAACAGTTCTTGAAAGCACGACTGAGGAAGGATTCAGTAATGCTTGATTTGTTCCCTCGGGGCACTTACTTACAGCGTTCAGACACCTGCCCAAATCGGTACACTAACTGTGAACACTAGTCTGGTATTCCCCATCATGAACCCGGAGGTGTACATCGAGAAAGGGGATCTTGTGGACCCCACACACACACTCCAAAAGTGAATCTCAGGACAGACTCCTCCTCCACAGCCTTCGGTAGTTCCTCGAGATGTCCTTCGTTCCTTATGACGACATATTGGTCATCAACATATCAGCAGCATGTAGTCGTAAGGTTGGCGCTGTCTTACAGAGCTCAGTTTTCTACACGACACATGTAGAAGTGAGCGAGAGTTGGGCCCCATGGAAAGCCCATTGAGCTTACCTCAACCTGATGATACAGCTTACCATCAGTGCTGCGGAATGGAGCTTCAATGGTATAAGGACGCATGAGGCTTTCTGCTTTGGTACTGGGAGTCTTTGGTGCTGGTCTTGATGGGTGGTTGTTAAGTATCATCTCAATAGTTGGTTCTACTGAAACATCAGGAAATAAAGTTCCTACATCTAGTGATGCCAAGACTCCATCTGGTTAAGCGCTAATGGAGAATGTCAATAGATTCGTTACTTGATCTTAAAGAGGACATGGCAAGAGTGTAGGGAGAAATTATCCTGTTGTTCTGTTTAGCTAACCTGTTTGCGGGTGTAGTGAGCTGGGGAATTATGGAAGGGGAGTGGATTGCCAGTTTTACATATCTTCACACTGCCATATACGTAACCCTGGCTCTCCTGCTCCTGTAATGAGGCAGATGTGTTGTTGTTCTGCCCCAGTATTAGCAGCTGAGATAAATGTGTTCACATTCTTTTTTTCAGAGCTTTAGCAGGATCGGAATTAGTGTGGCGAAATTTGGTGCTGTCAACCAGGATGGAATTAAACTTGTGGTAGTATTCTTCCCTGTTTAGAACACAGGTGCTTTACTTATCTGCTCTCCTTATCACCAAATCGTGTGCGCTGCTCGGTACTTGTGCAGCTTGTCACATTAGCATTAACAAACAGGGTATTAAAGTATATATATTTATGAAATGTTGATAATATGAAGGGGTAATCGCACTTCACCAGGAGTTCATATAGTATTCTTTATTGAAACTTAACACAATATGTTTCGTGAAGGAAATCCACCTCATCATGTGTAAACAATTCATAGAGTTTCAAACCCCAGCACCAGCACGCAGGATTGTACACCCTGCTGCCGTCGTACCAGCATAACACGGTGACGGTAACAAGGTGTTCCAGCCTGTGTCTTGGTGTTGGGGTCTGAAACTCTGTGAATAGTTTACATCTGTTGAGGCTGATTTTCCTCCATGTAACATCTTGTGTATTGTAAAGTTTCAATAAAGAAAGTTGTCTGTATTCCCCCTGAAGTGCAATTACTTATTCATATAATGATCAGACATCCCTCCAGCTATTCCTATCTGCACATCTCCATCCAAAAGTCTCTTTATTACACGTATGTTAATCAATATCTAATTCATTAACGCACGCTGACGATCTCTCCTGCTCATATACGTATACTTGTGTATATCCCTCTTTTTAAACCAGGTATTCCCAATCACCAGTCCTTTTTCAGCACAACTCTGCAAGCTTTTCACCATTTCCGTTCATAATACGGAACACCCCATACTTCGCAATTATACCCACAACTTCCACATTACTCAACTTCGTAGTCGAGTCACCTATCACTAATACCCGGTCTCTTACATCAAAGCTGTTGACACTCACTCAGCTCCTCCGAAAGCACTTGTCTCTCACGATCTTTCTTTTCATCAGGTGCATAAGTACTACTTATCACTCATTTCTCTCCATTAACTTATATTTCACCCACATCAGTCTAGAATGTACTTCCTTACACTCTTTCACACACTTACAACTCCTGCGTTTAGGGTAGTGCTACTCCTTCCTTAGCTCTTGTCCTCTTGCTAATCCCTCACTTTACTCCTAAGACATTTTCAAGCCATTCTTCCCCTTTACCACAGAGCTTTGTTTCTTTAAGAACCAGAACTTCCATGTTTATTTCCTCAAACATACTAACTATCTCTCCGCTCTTTCCTATCTTCTCATCTTGGTTACATCCACACACAATCAGACACCTCAGTCTGAGCCATTGAAGAGGATATGCACTCCCTGTTGGCTCCTTCTTTTATTCCGTCCTTTGGAAATAGACACACAGGAAGGGAAGGGTTTCTGAGGAACCTATAAACTTCTTTTGTTGTTGTTGTTTTGTTCCATACCGGGCAAGGTTCTGTTTCTCATTTATACACAGCCCAGATGCAATGTCCCGTGTGACCAGCTGGGATCAAGAATATGTGCTGTATGTGTGTGTGTGTGTGTGTGTGTGTGTGTGTGTGTGTATGTGTGTGTGTGTGTTAGACTTTCCTTGGTTGCAGTCTGTTCAAAACTTTCATTATTCAGCTTTGTTTTTCTTTTTTCATGTTCTCCCATCATTTTTAAGGTATCTAGGATGGTATCTAACTCGGATTCATGGGCAAGATACCAACGCTGTGATCTCCTTCGGGAAATATGATCAAAGTTCCTTCAAATCTCGTCCACATCGAGTCCAACTCTTCCAGAAAGAATTAGAGGGAAGTGCAACGTCTCTCATTTCTTCCAGAGTACCTTTTAGATCTCCAGAGAGACTGTTACTCGGAGACACAACCATGATTCCTTGTGAGATTTCTCCAGAGAGAGAGAGAGAGAGAGAGAGAGAGAGAGAGAGAATCTTACAGGGCTGGTGCATCAGTCGGAGATACACGAAGATTGTAGTGGGAGAGAGACGTAGGAGGTTGTAGCATGATTTTTTCTTTTTTTTTTTTGCATGAGGAATAGTTGGACGAGACTGTAGCATGAGAGAGAGAGAGAGAGAGAGAGAGAGAGAGAGAGAGAGAGAGAGAGAGAGAGAGAGAGAGAGAGAGAGAGATGTAGCATGAGGCACAGGAGAAGGTTATAGCATAAGATACAGACAATGGAGGTCATAGCATGAGAATTAGATGGAAAGGTTGAGGAGGTTGTATTACGAAGCATAGCTGGAGGAATGTTGTTGATGAAACAAAGATGGAGGAAGGTTGTTCATAAAGATGGAGGAATGTTGTTGATGAAACAAAGATGGAGGAAGGTTGTTCATAAAGATGGAGGAATGTTGTTGATGAAACAAAGATGGAGGAAAGTTGTTCATAAAGATGGAGGAATGTTGTTGATGAAACAAAGATGGAGGAAGGTTGTTCATAAAGATGGAGGAAGGTTGTTGTTGAAACAAAGATGGAGGAAGGTTGTTCATAAAGATGGAGGAAGGTTGTTGTTGAAACAAAGATGGAGGAAGGTTGTTCATGGAGGAGAGATGGATATCATTATTACCTTTTTATTTCCAGGAGGCAAAAGCTGTTCGTCAAGAGTAGTAAATTGAGGTTCAGCTAGTCACTAGGGGAGGCGCGGGAGAAGGTAATCACTGGCTGGAAGGGAGAGATTTGTCGGGGAATTGTTCCATCTGGGGGAGAGGGGAGGCAGAAGTACTGGGGAGAGGGGAGGCAGAAGTACTGGGGAGAGGGGAGGCAGAAGTACTGGGGAGAGGGGAGGCAGAAGTACTGGGGAGAGGGGAGGCAGAAGTACTGGGGAGAGGGGAGGCAGAAGTACTGGGGAGAGGGGAGGCAGAAGTACTGGGGAGAGGGGAGGCAGAAGTACTGGGGAGAGGGGAGGCAGAAGTACTGGGGAGAGGGGAGGCAGAAGTACTGGGGAGAGGGGAGGCAGAAGTACTGGGGAGAGGGGAGGCAGAAGTACTGGGGAGAGGGGAGGCAGAAGTACTGGGGAGAGGGGAGGCAGAAGTACTGGGGAGAGGAGAGGCAGAAGTACTGGGGAGAGGGGAGGCAGAAGTACTGGGGAGAGGTTATGGCTCGAGGGTGTCCTGGGGCGGTTGGCAGTACACGGATTTTTTATCGCTAGATTGCAACATATAAAAGAACTGGTGAAGACCCATGTTCGTTGCAGCTGCTGTGTTGCATGCATGAAAAAGCAGCTTCTCCACCTGCATTTTTCTTACATAAAGTGGACGACGCACATTGATGGTAAGAACATTAGATTTATGTGCGTTGATGAAGGCGCTAAAATGGTGATCCCAAGTAATATTTACAATATTCAAATCCACAATTTCGTCCCCTCTGTCAAATATTCATACAACAATTAAGGAAATATGTAAATGACACATTTATAAAAAAAAGTGTGTAAATGATAGAAATATGTCTGTAAATGGCATATTTCTATCATCGTATAACGTGAAAGATTTCGACGTAAAATCCTTAACGCTGAATTCAAAATACATCTGAGGGATTTTGTCGTACGTCACCCGATATGTTGCACGTTTCAAATAAGTCGAGCATCCCTCATTCATAGACCGACCAGAGCCAGCCGACCCTCCGTGCCTCACTCAGAGACTGGACGCTGTGCCCATGATGAATATGCACCCTCTTTCTCTATCTCCCTCACTCCCTCCCTCCCATTACTTCCCTGTAAAAGGCAAACCTGTCCCCACCCCAGCCAGGCAGAGAGTGCGTTAGTGTCCAAAACAATATCACCTTCGTAGGATAGTCGTGCTGTTCAGAATGATGTTGTCTTGTTGTAAGTCGTTCCTTTGATGAGTTAGTGACGTTTTTGCCAAGAATGAAACAGCACGGTCGGGTCAATGGCAAGATCGCTTTCCAGTCATGAAAAAGAGGGTTGAAGTTAGTAGCAAGATCGTTTTCAAGGGACGAAGAAGAGGATTAGGACTGAAGTCAACAGCAGGATCGTTTTCAAGAAACGAAGAAGAGGATTAGAGCATTGAAGTCAATAGCAGGATCACTTTCAAGGGACGAGGAAGAGGATTAGGGCATTGAAGTCAATAGCAGGATCACTTTCAAGGGATGACGTGGGTATAGTAACGGTTTAAAACAATGGATGGATCGCCTTCCACGAACGAAGGGAGGACTTAGACATGAAGGACTGAAACATGAAACTAGTTTTTGGGGCGGAAGGGCAGATTCTTAGTAGACCAACACGGAGGTATGGTAGAATCTTGGTAGATTCACAGTATACCCACATTAGTCATGGAAAAGCCATGAGTTGATAAGAGGAACCCTTGTATAGTCACAGTACATTACCTCGTGAGTCTGCTTTTCATGGACAGGTCATGAGACGTTGATGTTAGGGACATGACAAAAGTGTCAGACGAATTACGGAAGTTACCATAAAATCATCATGTTAGCTTTGCCTTTCAACCTTCTAGAATTAAGTGTCTAACTGAATGGAAAGTTAATATTCGTTTTCAAATCTATGTTCATCTATGAAAAGAATACTGAAATGTATTTCCGTGAAACATATATATATATATACATACGTTCGATAGATAGTAATCAACTGAACATACAAGGTTACTGCCGGGTCAAAATCGTTTTAATAATAAAAAACGTATCAGAATGTTGAATAAATTATTGGCCCATGTTCAGACCTGAAACTTTTCATTAAGTACGGGTTGAATGCTAAACCTGTCTAACACCAAGTGTAATGGGGTTAGATATTTTACGGGGCGATTATATATATATATGTATATATATATATATATATATATATATATATATATATATATATATATATATATATATATATATATATATATTTTCCTGCAAGTCTACGAGGAAATGAAACGAAACACGATAAGTTCCCAAGTGCACTTTCGTGTTATAACCACATCATCAGGGGAAATACAAGAAAGAAATATAACAGTCAGTTGATATACAACGTTGCTCATGGATGTGAGACGAGGGGTACTTGATTACTAGTAATCGAATAGTCATTTCATTTCCCTGTCAGGGTCGATCATAGCCGAGTGGTTGGCTTTTCCAGCTACCATGCAAAATGTCCTAGTTCGAATCCTTGCTGTTGGAGGGCATTATGTGTTTTGTGAAAATTGTGCGTTCTATGCACTCTAGTCATATATATATATATATATATATATATATATATATATATATATATATATATATATATATATATATATATAATTGATCATGCAACCCCAGGAATCCTTTTGTGGGTCTTCTGCAGCTTAAGTCAGCACTTCTATCAGAAGTAGTTCATACAGAATATCACGAAAATCAGACGAATGAGAAAAGGTGAAAAGTTGAAATAAGAATTACCTACTTCTCTATATCAGTACATCCCAAGGGATCCCAGACAATCCATAAGATATACTGAAAGATCCCAAAGAGTCAATACAACATCCCGAAGGATCCTAGACCTTATGTGTCCTTAATTACATTCAGAAGCATTAAAAAAAATATATATTGGTAGTTCTCGCTCTTATAAAGAAGAAATAGTTCCGAAATAATGAATATCATGAAAGATGAAAAATGAGATTCAGAATAGCCCTTATGAAAATATTCACATAAAAAGAGACATGATAAACACACACACACCTTTAAATCGTTTCACAAAAACTTTCACAAACCTGTACCAAAAATACCGATGACTGACAACACAAATTAAGCAACGACCAGTTTTCTCAGTGGCTAAGTTTTCTGTCTATATAGCCAGCCGGACATTACCATCTGTGACTCAAGACTTGGTATATATTGGGAGTTGAAGACGTGCAGCCAGTTCTTTGTATTATGAGATCATCACCTGAGAGACTCATTTGGTTGCCCCAACCATCAACGTTGTGGTTACAACATTGAACACGTCCCGCACTGTGAGATTTGAAATTCATGATTCATCGGAGAGAGAGAGAGAGAGAGAGAGAGAGAGAGAGAGAGAGAGAGAGAGAGAGAGAGAGAGAGAGAGAGAATGTACGCAATATTTACAAAATAAATTCATTTACCGATACATTTACGTTAGCCTCTGTCACCTCTGTCTGGCATATATGGATATTTCATTTTCGTTTAAACTGACACGGGGGGAAAAAAAAGTTTGGTCAAATAGGGTCATCCAATTTACGGATGGTGTTAATATACAACCAATTTATTGCATGTAGAGTAAAATTTATTCTGCTAACTGAAAAGCGATATTTATGCGAATGTTTCGTACGTCAGGATTTACATAATTTTCGATAAAGCGTATGTAAAAATGTTACATGTCTGATATACGTAGATTTTCCTTTGGTAGACTTGTCAGCGTTGCGTTATAGGGAAGGTAAAGGTGCTGCACATCACTCAAAGTCTTTAACGTCTGCTACGTACAAACTGCCTCAATTGAACCCCAGAAAACGTACACGTAAGCTACTGAGGCTTAGCACGAGTCAATTGTAATGATAGAAAACAAGTGAGACAATCCAGCGAGCTTCAGGTTGTGAAAAAGGATCAGATAACGTAAAGCAAAGGTTATACTGTTACAATAAGACACACACACACACACGTTATATATATATATGTGTATATATTATTCATCAACCCTTGATGGACTAGGTCAAGTGGTGAAGGGATCTGTTCTCTGAGAATGTGTTCAGATCCTTCATGCTTTACCGAAGACTGCTGTCCTGATGCGTTATTTGTGGTATCTCGAGTTGGATCAGGTGAGGAAACTCCACTTGATAAACAGACACAGAAGAAAAGAAATATGGAAAGTATCTTTATTATGATAAGGTCATTGAATATCTGTTGTTCTATTACGTATGTCAGCGTCAGGTGACATCATCTCATGTATCCGTAACATATGAGGAATGACTAATACATCTCAAACTTTCTCAGCCATGACGTTGGCTGGGTGATCACTCTGCGTCTCTTTATAAAATTTTTAAGTTATTTCATAGGGAGGAAGATGTCACGGAGTCTTACTCGGGTAGTCCTCATCTTTATATTCCTCTCATGTTTTCAGATACATCATCTTTTTTTTTTCTCCTACCATGTTCTGAAATATCATCTGAATGTTGATGTCGTTCATATATCGCTCCACAGTATATCATCCCTACAGAAAAAAAAAAACTCTGGATATGCTCAGGGGGGTCATATATTTCTCTCTAAACTCCAGCAGAAGGAGAAGGGAAACGTGGAGTCGTTGCAGACGGAGGTGTGGGCGGTACCTCAAGATTGGGGCCTCTGGAGGTGAGGGAGGCGTGGGTGGTGCCTCAAGCCCTGCTCTGCAGGAGGTGTGCAGACGAAGGCGTGGTCGGTGCCGCAAACGCTGGTCTACAGGTACTGAAGGAAACTTAGTTGGTGCCTTGAAGCCAGGATCTGCAGGATACCCAGGGGGCGTGGACGGTACCTGAAGGGTGTGCAGGATACCCAGAGGGCGTGGACGGTGGTGTCCTGTCGCTGTCTGTCGCAGGATGAGGCTGGGTCAAGCGTCGGCTGTGGCCTCGCGACTCCTGCTTCTTCTCGGAATCTTCGCCAAGGGTGAGTGGTAGTCTAATAGAGTGAGCAAAACAGGTAAGGGTCAGTGGTCAGTACGGTAGTCTAGGGTGAGTAAGGAGAGTAAGGGCGAGTCTGGTGGCTAAGGATGAGTCTGGTAGTCAGGGTTGGTGAGTGTAGCAGCTTTCTCACTTCAAGGTATAATGGATGTGAACTGTGATGGCATGTTCTCTCTAGATCCATATGATATAAAAGTCGCACATGAACGATATTTAAACCACTATATTAGTGAAGAACAATTACACTAAGAAATCTAAGAATTATCTACTTCGTAACTAGTGATTATATGGGATTTATCGCCAATATCATGGGAACAGATAGAGGACATTGGTGAGATAAGAAAAAAAAAAAATGTTCAAAGATAGATGGTCCAAATAAATTCCCTCAGAACTTTCCATCTAAATATATTTCTTGTGTTGCTAACTTTCCCTATAGTGTTCGAAGACATAGTAGATCCCATTTACTTGGGTGTCGTAAACTTGGTGTGTCTGTGTGGTTCTTCATCCTGTAGGCGGGGATCCTCCATCCTTCTGGCGTTTCGTCAGTAGGTATATAAGAGGCTCGACCGTCGCTGAGGAGCCTAATTGTACCTGGTGTGCTCTGTAGTTGAAGAGCCTGATTGTCTTTAACTACCCTATACAACTAAGGAGCTGACTGTCCCTGGCGTTTCCACACAGCTAAGCTGACTGTTCCTGGCGTTCCCACACAGCTAAGCTGACTCTTGCTGGTGTCTCTCTACAGCTAAGTTAGCTGTTCCTAGTGTTCCACTCCAGCAAAGCTGAGTGTTCCTTGTGTTCCCCTATGGCTGAGCTAATTGTCCCAAGTTTTCCCTTACAGCTCAGCTGACCGACAGTTCGTGGTGTCCCCCTACAGCTAAGCTGACTGTCCCTTGTGATCTACAGCTCAGCTGACCGACAGTTCGTGGTGTCCCCCTACAGCTAAGCTGACTGTCCCTTGTGATCTGCAGCTCAGCTGACCGATAGTTCGTAGTGTCCTCCTACAGCTAAGCTGACTGTCCCTTGTGATCCCCTACAGCTCAGCTGACCGACAGTTCCTGGTGTCCCCCTACAGCTAAGCTGACTGTCCCTTGTGATCCCCTACAACTCAGCTGACCGACAGTTCGTGGTGTCCTCCTACAGGCTGTTGGGGTCTGCGGGTGTCTGGGGTGCTGGTGCCGCCGGTGGTGGTGTCTGGGTCGGCGGTGCAGCTGGTGTGTAACTACGAACACACACACGACCGACCCGACCCGCTCTACTCGGTCAAGTGGTACCGGGGCGTCAACCAGTTCTACGAGTACATCCCCAAGAGGGACCCGCCTGTCCGGGTCTACCAGCTCCCTCACATACACATCGACGTGAGTATCTTCCTCACTCCCCTGGGTTCCTTCTGCCGTACATACACGTTCATGTGAGTATGTTCCTCACTCCCCTGGGTTCCTTCTGCCGTACATACATGTTCATGTGAGTATGTTCCTTCCTTCCTGGGTTCCTTCTGCCGTACATACACGTTCATGTGAGTATGTTCCTTCCTTCCTGGGTTCCTTCTGCCGTACATACACGTTCATGTAAGTATGTTCCTTCCTTCCTGGGTTCCTTCTGCCGTACATTCATGTGAATGTGTTCCCTTCTTCCATGTGTAACTAACGCTGAAAATACGTTTTAATGTGGTTGAGTTTCCACCATGAGTATGTATCTTCAATCGACTTAATTTTTGTAAAAATCAAAGATAAATTTCGAAAGAAAATAACAGGAGGATTAGTTTATAGGCCTACAGCACAGACACCAGAGGTAGACGAAAGACTATATGATCAGACAGCAGAAATTAAGCAATGAAAAGGATTCAATCCTAGAAAGAGATTTTAACGTACTATTATCCAAGCGCGACGAAAATATATCGGATTTAGTTCTGCTTACAAATTAGGATGTCGTTAACGATGGTGAAGTCGGTGAAAAGTGTGGGACAAGTGATCACTGGCGAATTACTTTTGAGTTAACTTTCAACATTGTCTGTAATGCTGGTCAACATAAGAGTCGCGAAAAAATGCCAAATTTTAGACTTAATGACTACAGAGATCTTCGCAACGCTGTTGATGTGCAGACTTGGGATGATATCATCAATGAAAGCGATATGGACATAACTTGGTGAGCTTCAGTAAAACGTTCAAAGCAGTGGAGGGAACATTTGTGCCAACGCGTGGTAGACCGTCTTTCTCAAGTGCGAAGCCAAAATGGTGGAACGAGGACAGAAAGAAGTGTCTGTTGTCTCAGAAAGCAGCACATAAGAACCTCAAAGAGACAAACAACCAGCCTGATAGAGCAAATCATCTAAGTTGTTATAGAGAAACTAAAGTGAATTATATGGCAAAGTGAACGTCAGTATAAAGCGTATATTGCTGAAAATAACAAAAGAAACCACAAACTTTATGGGTATGTTAAAAGTAAAAGAATCATTGTCCAGTTAAGTGGTTTATTAATAACAGAAGATGATGATTTTGTTCATGACAACAAAGATAAGGCAAGATTTTAAATGATTTTCTCTCGTGTATTTACAATTGAAGATACAATTCATGTCCCGAATCCATTTCCAATTCTAATGGAGGAAAACATTTTGCAACATACGGATATAAGAATTGAAGATACAGTATCCGCACTAAATGAAATAAAGATAAACAAAACATCAGGCTTAGATAAGTTTTATCGGAAGACGATGAAACAGGATAAAAATACGATAGCTAAACCCTGGATTTCTGTCTTCAATGAGTCACTTGCTTCAGGGAAAATTCCAGAGGAACGGAAGCTTTTTAATTGAACACCCATTTTCCAAAAGGTGATAAATCATTGACCAAAAATTATCTTCCAATCACCTTAACGTATGTGGTTGGTAAGGTTATGGAAACCATCATTCAGGATAAGATTGTCAACCAATCAGAGGACCACCAGTTAAAGAATGATTTTCAGTATGGTAATCTGCTTGATTTCTTTAATGGTATAATCCACGTATATGATGATAGTCAAGCAGTTGACGTCATCTACTTGGATTCTCAAAAAGCATTCTATAAAGATCCACATCGAAGCAACTAACTTAAGTCAAGTCACTTACTATAAATGGGGTTGTATTTTGGTGGTTAGGAAAATAGTTAACTGACCGTGAACAAAGGTTTGTGATTATTGGTCAAGCCCCAGATGGTTAAACGTAACAAGTGGTGTACCACAAGGATCAGTCTTTGGACCGGCTCTTTTTTTCTCATATGTATTAATCATAATGATAATGAATGAGCTGCACGGTAAGGTATCGAAAATCTCAAAGGATGCTGAGATGGGAAATAAATCTTCAACAGAAATTGAAACGTCTGCAGCTTCAAACGGACACAGACAAAGTGAGGGACTGGGCTCATAGATGGCAAATGAATTTTGATATCAGTAAACACAAAGTTTAAGATGTCAGTTATGAAAATGCAAACCACAATGTGAATTCTGTTGAACTGCAAAAGGTAAATGAGGAAAAAGACTTGGGTGTAATAATCTCTGGTGATCTAAACTTCGAAATCTAAGTCAACAGAGCACAAAAGCAGTTGAAAAGGACAACACAATTCTTGGAATCTGTAGCTAGGGCTATCGAACTTAAAGCCAAGGGAAATTACCCTTACCCTCTACAAGTCACTCATGCATCCCTGTCTTGACTATTGTGTTCAGTATTGTCATCCTACTCGAGGAAAGACATAAACAGAATTGGAGAGAGAGTGCAGAAACGAGCTACCAAGATGACTTTCGTGCTGAGAAACAAATCGGATGAGAGTCGATCAAACGAATTAAATACGTTTAGTTTAGAAATGAGGAGCGTTAAGGTGTGATCTGATACAGACATTGAAAATCATCAAAGGTTTCGATATCTTTGATCTAACGACCTACATTTCACTCGTAGTAATAGACTCAAACTCGTAGGCAAACGTTTTACCCCGAACGAGGCGAAATACTTTTTCTTCAACACGATTGTTACCATACTGAATTAATTACCAATTACAGTGGTTGAAACTACTGCCATAGTTACGTTTAAGAATAGACTTGATATATATTTCGCTTCAACTCCACGACTGACACTATTTGCACCTCTTTAGCTACATGCAAATTTTCAATTTCTCATACTACATATTACTCCTCTTACTACGCTGATCAGTGATTGTCATATCTCCTCCACTTAAAGTGGTGCGTTGCTGTTTGAATTCCTCTTCATTCCTTTGTATACCATCTGACCTGCACACTTACACAGCCACAGACACACACACACACACACACACACACTTCACCTAAGCTAGGGCGTGTGTGTGTGTGCATGTACATACATAGGAATAAAGACATGGTACATATACACAAGGTTAAGATGTCACGCTCTCTCCCCCGTAACACACAAATGATAACCAAACACAACAGGGTAACTCGGGGCCAGGCTTATTGAGGTTAACAGTGTCATCTTCAGCGGCAGTATTTCCTGACCTCCTGGCAGGTAGTTACCTTTGACCTCATCACTCCTACGTATCCACCTGAGAAACTAATTACTCACCTCCAACACCATGACAAAACCAGTGGTCTAGAGCTTATACAGAAACTCCAGACTGATAATAACATGGTCCAGGCCATCTATACTGACGGTTCTCTGCCACTGGAGGGCAGGTAGTGCTGCCATTGTGATCCAGACCAATGGTAACAGATTGCATAAAAAAATGTTCGAATAAACAATTGAGCATCTACCCTAAAAACTGACTTTTTCGCCATACTATTATCGCACTTGGGCCGGTAATTACTGTTGCCACGGATAGTTTAATTACTTCCCTAGTTGTTTTATCTTGGTTACTTTGATAGATTATATTAACCTGCTGGGGTGTGACTATGTTCTATTGTGACATCTATAATCTATTTGCGCTACCGCTCACACGATGAGCATGGGGTGCACTATGAATTTGCCGAGGATACAGGCGCTAATCAGCCTTCAGCGTCTTCTGCAGTAGTACTGACATAGTGGTGTGGTCTTCCTGCAGGAGGTGGGCAGCTCGGGGCCCATGGTGAGGCTGACGGGCGTGACGCGAGCCACCTCCGGCACCTTCCGTTGTGAGGTCATGGGCGACAAACCATACTTCGAGACGGACGACCACGCCGTCAACATGACTGTGGTCGGTGAGTGCGTCGTGGACGACGTAGACAGACGGGGGGAGAGAGAGAGAGAGAGAGAGATTAGAGTCTCTCTCTCTCTCTCTCTCTCTCTCTCTCTCTTACCTAAAAGCACAATTCTGAGCTTCCATCTATATCATCTGGTGTACAGCTGACTGTTAAGCCTCGCTGAATTGGCCTTCGCACTTCTCACGCCTTGCACTCCTCCTCTGTGCCCTCCAGAGGTGCCCAGGTGGGGTCCCGAGGTGAAGAGCGTGCTGACGGGACCCAGGGTGAGGCCTGGGGACGTGGTAGGGGCGCGCTGTGTGGTGGGCCAGTCCGACCCACCCGCCCACATCGCCTGGACCCTCAACGCTGCGGAGCCGCCTCCACACGCGCACGTCCACCGCTCCCTGCAGACAGACCAACGCGGCCGCAGCACCCAGGTCTCGGTGAGTGACGGGCGAGGTCACGTCGAGAGAGAGAGAGAGAGAGAGAGAGAGAGAGAGAGAGAGAGAGAGAGAGAGAGGAGGGATGGTGAAGAGAAAGATGTGGAGGGATGATGATGAGAAAAATGAGCTATGGGGATAAGAAGTGATACGTGTACGGGATATCGTATCTGAGCAGATGCGTGTTAAATGTGGTCATTTTTGCAACAGTGATAATAATGTGCTTAAGACTATAATGTGTGACTAAACCACCGTATGTGTTACCAGTCCACGATGCCACCAGACCATCGTATATGTGACCAAACAACCGTAGCATGTGACCAAGCACATGTATGTGCGACCAGACCACTTCATGATGTGACCAGGCCACAGTATGAATGATCAAAACATCACATGTGTGACCATACCACGTACGTGTGACCAAAACACAGTAAGAGTGATCAGAACATCACATGTGTGACCAGAGCACATGTGTGACCATACCATGTAAGTGTGACCAGACCACGTATGTGTGACCAGACCATGTATGTGTGACCTAACCACAGGATGTGTGACCAAACTGCAGGATGTGTGACCCAAACCACAGTATATGTGAGCAGACCAAGGTCACACATAATGGTAGGATATGAGGGACACATAAAACGGTAGGCCAATTTTGCAAATATGCTACAAGCATTGTCTCGCGTCCCCGTGAGTTCGGTGACGAACCATCACGACAATACTCAGACTCCAGTTTGTGAAGGCAGTATGAATGAACCGCTGGTGTGTCGACACCTTACAGCCTTATCAAAATAGTTCATCTCCCGTAGGCGGAGCTCGATACACTGGTTCCCTACCATCACTTCAACCACCTTCGTGTGTCCCCTCACCTTCAGGAGCTGGAGACGGTGGTGACGGCGTCGTCGTTCAGGCGTGGGGCCCTGACGTTGGGATGCGACGTCCGGCTCTCCACCATCTACCACAAGACAGCCAACCTCACCCTCATCCACGCCGACCACCCACAACCAGCTGGGTTCGGCTGGTTCTCTTCGGGTGAGGAAGGACGACTTTGATGCTGTGGGTCGGTGTATCAAGGGAATCCATCCAAATATCTCTCTGTCTGTCTTCCTGTCTACCCACCTGTCTATTACGTGTGCGTGTGTGTGTGTGTGTGTGTGTGAGTGTGTGTGTGTTCGCATGTGTGTGTGTATGTGTTTGCTTGTGTGTGTGTGTGTATGTGTGTTTGCTTGTGTGTGTGTGTGTGTGTATGTGTGTTTGCTTGTGTGTGTGTGTGTGTATGTGTGTTTGCTTGTGTGTGTGTGTGTGTGTATGTGTGTTTGCTTGTGTGTGTGTGTGAGTATGTGTGTTTGCTTGTGTGTGTGTGTGTGTGTGTGTGTGTGTGTGTGTGTGTGTGTGTATTTTGGCTATTGTTCTCGCGTAAAACAGATGTTTCTCTGTATTCTCTACTTCCTCTCGTCAGCGAGAGTCTTACATAACTGTGTGTGTGTAGACCGCTACATAGCGTAAGAGGGATGTACGGTATCTATAGAGGTGGATTATTTACAGCCTCTTCCTAAGTGCCATGTAAATCTCAGAGGCGAAGAAAAAGGTTAAAAGTGCTGCTGTTAGTGGATTAAAAAATCTCTCTCTCTCTCTCTCTCTCTCTCTCTCTCTCTCTCTCTCTCTCTCTCTCTCTCTCTCTCTCACACACACACACACACACACACACACTTTTATAGAAAAATGACTTTCCTATCAAATACTTTTCTTCCTCTGGTTATAATCACTCATCATCAAATGAAAAAAAAAAGAATATAATCTTGTCTTCTTAACGTATGCTAAACAAAGACATGTAATGAACTTATAAATAAACTGTATGGGTAAGATATAAGAAAGGCTCGTGGATCTCTGCCGTACTCGGAGAGAAGATTGCAAAATGTGCCCTGTATTATTCATAACCCACACAGTTTGTTTATTTATAACCTCACATAAAGACAGCAGGGTGTAAGTTTTGTAATAAATTTCCGATGAAGAGAAAAGAAAACGAATCTGCGAAACCAAGAATAGTGTTTTCATATCTCTTTAGAAAGGGGCGTTATAAAAACAGACCTTGACTAACTCTTGCTGTGTTGTAAGAAACGTCTCGTATGTAAATTTAGTGAGGACAACGAGACAGTTAGGGTCTTCAGCGAATCTGATTCATGTCCTCTTCGTTTAAACCCCTGCGGGTTTTAGTGGTATTAGCAAGGATCATATAGCCATAAGAGCCACCACACAAACACATTTTCACGGACATAAATCCTTAAATGGCTTCAATAGTGAGCCTCTAATAGCACTTTTCTCCATCCCAGGAACCCATAGGAGTTGAAGGGGCTGAACGTCAGGTCCTCCTCCCCTCCGTCTCAGAGCTACGCTTCGCTCTCTCTCTCTCTCTCTCTCTCTCTCTCTCTCTCTCTCTCTCTCTCTCTCTCTCTCTCTCTGAGGCTTTAATGACATTTCTGTTCCTCCAGGGTGACGCAGGAGGTGGGTTACCTCAGGTTCGTCCTTGTTTACCGTTGCGTAGCAGTTGCTCATCAGGGAGTAATTTATGGGTCGTGTGTGTGTCTCTCTTCTCTCCCCAGCAGGTTCCTCCCCACGATCTTCTTTGCTCCTGCTCCTGCTCCTGCTGGCTGTTGTCCTGCTGCTGCTGTGACGCACATGATGTGACGCGGGGGACTGTGACGGCGGTGGCAGGATGGTGGGTCTGTTATCCCAGATGGTGTTGTGACGGACAGCGAAGTCGGTATGGAGTGCTGGTGTCGATGAGACAGCGAAGTGTAGCAGCGACAACAAGAACGTTTACATCTGTTGAGGAAGATGAGAGACTGTGACTCTGATTGAGGTTTCAACGAACCTCAGAGCTGGAGGTGGATATGAAACAGCGTTTCAGTAACTTTAAAGCTGGTGGAGGATATGAATCAGCTTGTTTCCGTGGCCTCAGAACTGGGGGAGGATACGAAGCAATGTATTTCGGTGACTTCAGAGCTGGAAGAAAATATGTAGCAGTGTCTCCCAGTGACTTCAGAACTGGAAGAAAATATGAAGCAGTGTGTCCCAATGACCTCAGAACTGGATAGAAAATATGAAGCAGAGTGTTTCAGCAACCTCAGAAGTGGAGGTGGGTATGAAGCAGTGTTTCGGTAACGTCAGAACTAGAACTAGACACGGAGTTGTGACTGTTAAGTGTTTCAGTAAGAGAGCCAGAGACAAATATAAAACGATGACTCCTCTGGGTTACAGTGTCCTCAGAACTGGTCACAAAGACGCCTTGACCTGGATCAGAGTGGCAGGAATCCACTCATAGAGAGACGTGAAACAGACACACAAAGTGAGTGCCTCGTAACCTCAACTAACCCACATCTGAGGAACTTCAGGTCTTGAACCTCAACGAAGAGTCAGTGTGTCACATTTGCATTTATTTACACTGTTCCAAACCTAATAAACCATCATTCCACCAGACAGAGTAACTTGCGTGGAAACTCGTGGAAGTTTGAGCTTTATATTCATCAAAACTTAATTACAACTTTGCGTGTTTAGCATTATTCTCATATGTTCAAAAAGTGCTTATTCTTGTACGACCAACAGCTTGGGATTGTGTTTAGAGAAGATTGGAGAGAGATAAGCGAGGTTCTAATTGGTTCTTCTGGTGAGTGTTATCGTGTGAGGTGAAAGGTGTTCTTACCTGTGGCCTAGCTAGCTATTAAGGAAATATCAATTTCTTTATCATGTATCACCTGGAGTTACCATAACTTCAAGTAGCTAATGATCTGGTACATCATACTGGACTTCATGTTCCCCGTCTGAAGATCGAGTTACAGAGTGCAAGTTTGAGGTGGACGTTGTACACAAACTGTGGAGGATAGACCAGTGCTAACCAGCAAGGTGGAGGGTGCAGGTGGGTGATGATGTGTGCCCTGCCAATGCATCCTCCTCCTCAATGGAGTGAGATTTTAAGTCAGAATTTGCTCAGATACGCAATGGCTGGCTAATAAGCACATTCTGACGACTTATGTACATAGGAAGTGTATATCGATTTTTTTTTTACATTAGTTAGGCGAACGTATGAACTTTCATCCTCGTTTCTGGTTATCAAGACACAGTGACACTGTTGGGAAATATTACGTTGACTAGAATACAGAGAGTCAGCAGCCATGTTTGTATATCATCATACATTATAATGTGATGATGTGACAAGTTATATATATATATATATATATATATATATATATATATATATATATATATATATATACCCACGACTGATGGAAAAGTGTTGTTGCGTAGTGTCGCTGGAGTTTGACGGTCGAGTATGTAGCGGGATGTGATCGGGGCTGAAGTCAGTGATTGACAGACGAGTGTGTTGCGACCTTTGGCTGTTGCATGTGTCATGGCTGAAGATAGACGAGTGTGTTGCGGCCAGGGATGGAAGTGTTGTAGGTAGCAAGTTATGTGTGTTGCTGCTACAGACAGACGAGTGTGTTGCGAGCTTCTGTAATAAAGAAGTGTACATTGTCAAACTCAATCCAGTTTGTCCTATAAAGAGGAAAATAGAATATTCTTCTAAGAATTCTCTTTACGGCCGTAATTTGGGTCTCCAAAAGAAGAATGTTTGCAGTAATTTTTTTTTTGAAAGCGACTTGAGAATGAGGTCACAATTCTGTAAGTTCATTACAATAATTATGTAATTATAGGAGATATGCATTGTTCAGAAGGAGCGGGTCGTGTCATGACATCATGGTGGAAAGTAATTAAGAGAATTCAAATATTTCGTGGCATGTTTAATGGAATGCTTGAGGATGATAATGTAGCGTAAGCCTGGGTATTCGTGTGCAACATGACATTTTCAGAGAGTGGCGTGGTAGTAAGCCTAGTCTTACTGAAAGGTCTAAACAGAATGTGCTGAAATGGTTCGGTCATTTGGTAAGGATGTACGAAGGAGACGCTGAGTAAGAGGATGTATGTGTCAGAAGTGGAGGGAGGAGGGTAAGGGAGGAAGGGGATCAAGGAATTGGATGGAGTGAAGGAGGATTTGGAATATCAGGACCTGAACATTTAGGGGAACGAGAGACGTGCGCTTTGTACAGAATGACTGTTATCGAAGTAGTATGTGAGGGGCAACGTGCTGTCTGATAGATAAACCACGGTAGATGAACCGGTGAAGATCAACCATGGAATTGTCTATCGAGTCTGACTGTGGATGTTGGGGGACTGTTTTCGAGGCATAATACTTGATAGCCGGAGACAGGCTTCAATGCAAGTGAGGCCACTCATTGTTTGTTCCTGACGCTACCTTGAGCTGGGAAAGGCGGTTAGGTAAGAAAAAGATTGCAAAAGAGTGTTGGTTGTATATTAAGGAAAGACTAGCCATTAACAGGTGTAAGTGCTGAAAATATCTACCCGTCTGGATAACCGATATCGATAAGTATCAGAATAATAAGCCTTGAATACATTATAGAGACAAGACTGAGAAAGAGAACGAAAATAAGCTGATAATCCCCTTGGAATAATACCAGCTAACTCGACTGTGTTTTGAACGCTGTTGTAATATATGCAGCAAGAGAAGTATAGAAAGAAAAAGCTGAACACCACGGAAGATCCTGGGAATTGTGTATATAAGAACATGTCTTCCTTCTTATACCTGATGTAAGATGATCTACTATAACCAATAAAACATATCTGTACTCTATACCAAGGATTGTCTCACTGTTGTACCCCAAGCTTACCTGTATCTGCACAAAGGCCTGCCTCACTCCACCCGAAATGTATCGGTAGCTATACACAGCCCTGGCTCACAATATCCAGTTTACCTATATCTTTACTCAATCCTATCTCATTATACCTAGAATTAAACACCATAAGCTGCTTGGGATTTTAGTTAATATCATATTGACGTACGTATTTGTGAGGTTGTGGTTTATTCATACTCTACAGGGTAGGAAAAGACCTTTTTATATGTGTATTTGTGAGGTTTTGGTTTATATAATACGCTACAGGGGGTATGAAAGACCTTTTTTTGTATGTTTATATCTGTTTTACATGTCTGTGCTTCGGTGAATGTGTATTAGCTGTACGGTGAGAGGAGGGAGTTCTATACATAAGGGGTCTCATTTTCTTAATTTTCTCTTCTGTTTCACAATTCAAAACTTAAGTATCCTGTCTACATCGAGAGTATCATCACTCACTTCATTATTTTCATCCACAGTTCTTATAGTATGAGGTTACTTCTTTGCATAGTCCTGGCAAGTTTCTTGTATAGTTTCATTTGTGGCCTCTGGTGGTTCGTTCTTTCCAGCGACTGAAGAACTTCACTGTTGACGACAATAGATTCATCACGCCACTGAGCAATTCCTTTCTGTGGTTATCTGGCCATGACACATGATGTCTGAATGTGTCATTCCTAATACTTCCTAACACTTAAGGTTGTGCCTTATCAAACGGCCCATTCCTCCGCCTCTTTCGTATTCTCTTTCCTTCCTGGTTATCACGTATTCCGAACGTAACAGGTTAATTCTTATCTCTTCAGTCGATACTTTGTTTCCTTCGTTCCAACAATATGAGGTTTGTTTTTCCCGAAATCGATCCACAAGCTTTAGCTTTCTTACCATCTCTTATTAGTCCATCTGCCTTTGCGTACATTATCTTCAGTTTGACATTCTCACAGCTCAGCATCTGTTACTTTACTGGGGTACACAGGCGGAGCTGCTCTGTCCTCAAACCTCTCTTAAATCCTCCCTTGTTCTGTCTTCCGACTATACTCTATTCTTCGTTCCGTTGGTCTGTCGCCTCTCATGAACACCCAGCTGACTTCTTGGTGTGGTTGATGGTGGCGTGTGTGTGTGTGTGTGTGTGTGTGTGTGTGTGTGTGTGTGATAAGAGAGAGAACAAGTTTTATGATAGGAAATTAATAAGTAAATGCGTGAGAAATAGGAGCAAAGCTTATCAGTGAGAGAAGAAAAAGTAAGACTTGTAGAATAGCAACTTGATCAAACAGGCGGTGAAAAAGAAGCAGAGTTACGAGGTAAAGAGAGAGATCAAGTACGGAGGTTAGTGAGTAGTTACACAAAATTAAAGGGAAACATATCATGACATAGATTAATCTCATCGATGAGAGAATTATTATGACAAGAGAAACTTAGCTTTAAGGAAAACAGGTTGACTTGAATGGTCAGAATCCGGAGTTAGTCAAAACAAGCCAACCCCAGCCAAGTCAAGCCCAAGACAGGATCGTCAGTGTTACATGATTTAGTTAAAGGGTTGTCACACTCAGCCAAGACCAGTCAGAGCAACCTAGGTCTCGAAAATCTGACGTCGAGTAGCACCAACCTGGGATCCCTATAGACATGTAGATGTGACTAGGTGGTTGGTATTAGCATCACATGGTACCATCTAGGCCCAATCATTACCTGCTATTAAAACAAGCAATTGCCCTTAAGCTGGATAAGCGCTAATTTCTAACAGCAAGGATAATTTAGGGTAATTCTGAATTAACCAAATGTTGGGAGCATTAGACAGGTCTAGTCAAGGTAACTCGGCATCAGGTCGCCCCAACTGGGCTAGTCAAAGACTGGCCCCATCTCTGACTTATTTGGGCTAGTCAAGGTAGTAAAGTAGGGCCAACCAGTGCTAGTCAGAATAGCGTAGCACCGTCCACAGCCAAAGTTGAATAGTACCAAGGTCGACTACGGTCTAGCAGTGATCATACTGGTTACTGAAAACCCACCAAGACCAGACGAGATCACAAGGGAGATCGAAAGCCATTCAGGACCAGTTAAAGCCCATTAGGGCCAGCCAGGTAGGACCGTGTGACTCTACTTGATCCACTTAGCGCACTAGTAGGGCTGATCAGGGCAGGTTTACGCCAGAGGCACCATTCAGAACCAGGAGAGGCCCTAATACGCTATGTGAGGACCTGACTCCCCCAATAGGTCCTCAGGACCTGGAGGGCCGGATGGATTATTCAGAGACTCAGTAGGACGAGACGAAGTCCTTGCAGGATCATTCAAGCCTCAGTAGAGCCAGCTCAGGACCAGGTAACACCACTCTCAGGCTTTAAGCCATCGGCTAATGAGGAGCCGCGACCGAGTGATGTCCTCGGCTTCGTTTACTTGGCCAGCAGCGAAGTAACTCATAGATGATCCTCAGCTTCTTCCCCCACCACCTGCCACAGATACTGTTCGACGTGTACAGACAACAATGTGTTACTGATGGTTAGGACGGATGGTTAGGATGGATGGTTAGGACGGGTCTCTTTACATAAACTAGTTAGGAAATACTGTCACATTGCTTCACATGATAATGAGAAGCGATGGTGGTCAGCGAAAATTCGGGATAGACATCAGGTAAGAGCTAGGAGGGAACTGGTGCTTCGATCTGCTGAGAGGCTGCTGCAGCTATGATTGTCTCGTTCCTTCAGCAGAGAAACAATCTGGTGCGAGGAGGGGAGACAGGGAGCGTAGGATGTCAGGGAATGGAGGAATGATGGATGGGCAAAATTGGAGAGAAATGTAGGGAGAGAGAGAGAGAGAGAGAGAGAGAGAGAGAGAGAGAGAGAGAGAGAGAGAGAGAGAGAGGAGGATGAGAGAGAAAAAAAAAACGGAAGGAGAAGAATTTGCAGGCGAAAGTGACCTGGAATGGATCGAACCTAGAGGCATCTGAGGCAGATGATATGGTGACGTACTCTTGTGAGATGCGAAGTGCGGGGCAAGTCACAATCGTCATGAATACATGAATAATTAATTCCCATGATCGACAGCGGCCACGGCAGGACCAGTCACCGACGGCTGGACAAATCCTCCCATACAATACGTCATTGAGAGAGATCCTTTGATATCACGGCTCACCCGAGCGATACCTTCCTCCTCCCGCCCCCGGAGTCGCCATTTCCATCTGTGTCGTGGGGCGGGCCGCCCGACCCCTCTGGAAAGGGGAAGGGAGTCCTGTGATTCCGGGTCCCGTTTAATTTGGCAGGGAGATAAGATCTGTTTGCCGCGCGGCAGGGGGCGTGGCTGTGGTGCCCTCACTGTGAACGCATTCGGTGAAAACTGGGATACATTACAGTATGGGAGGAGATGGTAGTGATTCATGTTTACATCTCTCTCTCTCTCTCTCTCTCTCTCTCTCTCTCTCTCTCTCTCTCTCTCTCTCTCTCTCTCTCTCTCATAAAACAGTCGTCAAACGCATTTTGCGTTCCCAAGCGTTCATACTTGCAGTCGCCAAGGAGCACAGATACAGTCACAGAGAGACAGACAGACAGACAGACACACACACACACACACACACATACACATACACATATGCACACTAGTGGAACAGGTACGCATTATATAGCTGGGTCCAACCAGGATGCACCGGGGATATTAGAATTAATCCTTCATATGCTTTCATGAATATGCAAATTTTTCCCCGGCCTTAAAAACCACCGCTGAAAACCTCTAACTGATTTGATTTTACAAGGGGAAAAAAAAAATACCGAGGACATCCAGTACCAATATGTGCACGCCACTGATTATTTATATTTAGCATATTTTTTTTCCTTTTCTTTTTTCCATTTTTTTTTTCTTTTTTTGTCGAGCGGAGAAAAAGATTAATTTAATTACAGAGATGTGCATAGCTAGTTTATCAGAGTCGTTCCAGCCACGGCTGGGTGCAAGCGTGTCATTTTTTGCCTCACCCCTAAGCAGGATGAGCTATTATATATATATATATATATATATATATATATATATATATATATATATATATATATATATATACATGCTGAGGGGGGCAGCTGGTGCTATGTCTGATCACTGTTTCATGGAGGCGAGGGTGAAGATTTGAAGAGGTTCTCATAAAAAGAGGAACAATGTCGGTAAGAAGAGAGTGGTGAGAGTGAGTGAGTTCCGAAAAGAGACTTGTGTGAAGGAATACCAGGAGAGATTGGGTGCAGAATGGCAAAAGGTGAGAGCTAATGAAGTTAGGGGAGTGGGTGAGGAATGGGATGCTTTTAGGGAAGCAGTGATGGCATGTACTAAAGATGTATGTAGCATGCGAATGGTGGGAGGTGGGGAGATTAGAAAGGGTAATGAGTGGTGGAATGAAGAAGTAAAGTTGCTAGTGAAAGGCGTATAAGGGGTACTTAAGAGGAAGGGAGTGAATATGACAGAGACGTATAAGATAAAGAAGAAGGAGGTCAAGAGAAAGATGCAAGGTTTGAAAAAAAAGGGCCAATGGAAGCTGAAATGAGAGTATCAGTAAACCTTAGAATAAGATGATTCAGGAGGAGGTACATCATGTGTGAAAGACAAGAGAACAAGTCGGAACATCAGTTAAAGGGGGAAAAGGAGAAGTGTTAACAGGTAGTGATGAAGTGAGGAGGAGATGGAATGAGTATTGCGAAGGACTGTTTAATGTATTTGATGATAGAGTGGCAGATGTATGGTGTTTGAGTCGGGGTGGTATGCGAAGTGAGAGTCGAAGAGTGTGATTTGATGAAGAAAGTAGAGGTGGTGAAAGCCCTGCGTAAGACGAAATATAGCAAAGCAACTGGAGTAGATGGTATTGTTGTTGAAGGTACCTGAGGATTGGCGGAGGCATGTATGGTGCCACTGTATAAAGACAAAGGGGATAAAGATGAGCGCTCAAACTACAGCAGTATAAGTGTGCTGAGTATACCTGATAAGCTAGCACGGGAGGTTATTGATTGAGAAGGTGAAGGAATGTACAGAGCATCAGACGGGAAGAGCAGTGTGGTTTCAAAAGTGGTAGAGGATGTGTGGATCAGGTGTTTGCTTTAAAGACTGTATGTGAGAACTACTTATGTCTCATTTATTGATCTGGAGAGAGCATACGATAGGGTTGATAGAGATGCCTTGTGGAAGCTCTCAAGAATAGACGGTGTGGAATCATGGGTGGGGGAGAGGGCAAAAGTTCCGGGAGGGCTGAAGAATGTGTGGAATGAAAGAACGTTATCTGATAGGGCCAAAATGGGTATATTTGAAGGAATAGTAGTCCCAACAATATCATATGGTTGGGAGGCATGGGCTATACATAGGGTTGTACGGAGGAGAGTGAATACGTTTGAAATAAGATGTTTAAGGACGTTAAGTGATGTGAGGTGGTTTGATCAAGTAAGTAATGAAAGGGTAAGAGAGATGTGCGGTAATAAAAAGAGTGTGGTTGAAAGAGCAGAAAAAGGTGTGCTGAAATGGTTTGGATATATGGAGAGAGTGAGTGAGAAAAGGTTGACAGAGAGGATGTATGTGTCAAGGTTGAAGGGAACAAGGAGAAGCGGGAGACTAAATTGGAAATGGAAGGGAGTGAAAAAGATTTTGAGTGATCGGGGCCTGAACATACAGGAGGGTGAGAGGCGTGCAAGGAATAACGTGAATTGCAACGATGTTGTATACCGGGGTCGATTTGCTGTCATTGGCTGAACAAGGGCATGTATTGCGTCTGAAATAACCCATGGAAATGGTCTGTGGGGCCCGGTTGTGGATAGGTAGCTGTGGTTTTGATGCATTGCTCATGACAGCTGGCGAATGGATGAGAGCGGATGTGTCCTTTCTTCGTCTGTATTCTTTCCACGTCTTCCTCTTTATTAAGCCCCTCCAGGCAAACTTTATATATCCTGCATTGTTACTGGTTCTCTCCTGACCAATTGTAACAAACCATAGCTTCAGCCAAGGAGAGATTTCGTCCTCTGAAAGGATGACTCGAGAGAGCCTGGCATGAGGAAATAAGACACCTCTTCAAGAACCAGCCAGCTCATGAGATTATAACATGAGGAATTCTCGAGGTATTCACAACCCGAGCTATGTCGGCTGAATCCGAGCTGCATGTGGTTGTTCCTCTTACCATCCACTCTCTTCGATACGAGTGGAGAATTGCTAAAGCATCCCATTTAAACGTGAGAACATGATCAGCAGCCGAGCATTTCGTTAGCAAGTCTGCTGGTCGTTCACCGTCCCTAAGCTTCCCCTCTTTAGTCCTTCCGTATAAGGAAAGAAAGTCATTTGATAGGCTTCCCATAACTGCATCATTTACGATGAAATCAATAACTGGAGACTCGGCTGTTGGTGGAGGCGCTCTCGTAACTTTTAGTCAAGTGATTATCTGTGAACTAATTAACTCCGCTCACTTGAGGGACGAAACGGAAGAGTGATTAATTCATGGGCTGACGCGACCTCTAGTGACCCCAAGGGATGACTGGGTCATTAGGTCATCATAATGATCGGCGTACCGTTAACTAGCGACTGCTTCATCGAGAAGGAGAACTGTCAGTGGTTACTGATTAGAATCAACTGTCAGACCACAAAGAGAAAGGCGCATTAACTGATTAAAAGTAAAGTTGATCATCAGCTCAAGGAGTCATATATGGTGGTTATTCACGGGCCCTGTGAGTTAAGAAAATGTATATTGTAACTAAGGCCATTTGCAGGTTTTCTTTTCCTAAGTTTCACAAACATTCATACCCTCGTAACCAATGAAGTAGACCAGATGACTCCGTCAGCCTGCAAAATTCATCATTGTATTAACCTGTCTGTCTGTCTTTCAACTGGTCCACACGTAATGACATTCATCAACCTTCCACAGTGTGTTTTCACTATATGCCGCCACAGCAGTTTTGAAATTACTTCCTTGTAACCAATCAAAAGAGTCTAGTTCATTCCACGCTAGAAATGTGACTCCTTTCGCTCTTGTCTTCTCACTGAACCCCGGGCTTTACTCCCTGAACACTGTCAAACCCTTCTATCCTCCCTTAGCCCTTGAACGCTGTATCATACCCAGCCAGAATACCCAGGTTTCTCTCAATGTCAAGACGATAGACAACAAACCGTATGAATAGAAACGTTATAGGAATAGTCCCTCTGCCTGACCCTTTGAGTCAAAAGACATTTTCTATGTATGTATGTATACTGTACATGGATTCTGTTGATGTGATAAGAATATACATAATTTTCTGTTCGGGCCAACCAGTGATGTGATGTTGATCCAAGTTGCAAGTTCAGTACAGGTTCTTGGAGGAGACGGAAACCTTGGTAGGAATATAAGTAAACATTGTCAGATGAAGCAGGTGGATGCAGAGCGTTCACGAGTACAAGTTAGGAATACAGGAGTTTCGTGATGTCTGGAGGATTGATATACTTAGCCTAGCGTATCTGAAAGTGCTTACTCATGGGGAGTTAAATCTATCTATCTATCTCTATATATATATCTTTTTTTTTTTCATTCTATTCGCCATTTCCCGCGTCAGCGAGGTAGCGTTAAGAACAGAGGATTGAGCCTTTGAGGGATTATCCTCACTTGGCCCCCTTCTCTGTTCTGCTTTTGGAAAATCAAAAACGAGAGTGGAGGATTTTCCAGCCCCCCGCTCTCTTCCCTTTTAGTCGCCTTCTACGACACGCAGGGAATACGTGGGAAGCATTCTTTCTCCCATATACCCAGGGATATATATGTATATATATATATATATATATATATATATATATATATATATATATATATTTCTTTCTTTTAAACTGTTCGCCATTTCCCGCGTTAGCGAGGTAGCGTTAAGAACAGAGGACTGGGCCTTTTTTGGAATATCCTCACCTGGCCCCCTCTGTTCCTTCTTTTGGAAAATTAAAAAAAAAAACGAGAGGGGAGGATTTCCAGCCCCCCGCTCCCTCCCCTTTTAGTCGCCTTCTACGACACGCAGGGAATACATGGGAAGTATTCTTTCTCCCCTATCCCCAGGGTTATATATATATATATATATATATATATATATATATATATATATATATATATATATATATATATATATATCAACAGATATGAGGAAGGGAGTCGTTGAGACGTGGTGGATTAACACTGTGTTCCTCCGTGTCATTATGTCTGATTGCCCAAGAGAGAAGAGGGGCTCACGGGCGCTCCTGGTGGCCTGGGTTGTCAGTGTATCTTATTTCTCTTCATCGTAACACGGAAACGAGGTATTATATCCAGGTTACACTACGTGCTCAGTGGCTGATGTGACTTTGAACGATGTTTTCGAAAAGGATTCCATTTTTTCTTTTTCGCTTCAAAAGATTTGGCACTTGGGTTGTTGATAATCAACAGACACACACCAGTGTATGAATATTCCCGAGGTGATTCAGCGTGATGAATATTCCCGAAGTGATTCTATATGATGAATATTCCCGAGGTGATTCAGGATGATGAATATTCCCGAGGTGATTCAGGATGATGAATATTCCCAAGGTTATTCAATATGATGAATATTCCGATTTGATTCAATATGATGAATATTCCCAAGGTTATTCAATATGATGAATATTCCGATTTGATTCAGTATGATGAATATTCCCAAGGTTATTCAATATGATGAATATTCCGATTTGATTCAGTATGATGAATATTCCCAAGGTGATTCAATATGATGAATATTCCGATTTGATTCAGTATGATGAATATTTCCAAGGTGATTCAATATGATGAATATTCCGATTTAATTCAGTATGATGAATATTCCCAAGGTTATTCAATATGATGAATATTCCGATTTGATTCAGTATGATGAATATTTCCAAGGTTATTCAATATGATGAATATTCCGATTTGATTCAGTATGATGAATATTCCCAAGGTTATTCAATATGATGAATATTCCGATTTGATTCAGCATGATGAATATTCCCGAGGTAATTCTACGATGAATATTCCCGAGGTAACTCATCATGATATATATTTCCAAGTTGAATCTTTAAGATCAATACACCCGAGGTGATTCAACAAGATGAATCCTTCCGAGATGACTCAGTAAGACTAATACATCCGAGGTGATTCATATTTGTAAATATCTCGAAGTGATTCATCATGTTGAGTACTTCCGAGGTAATTCATCATGATTCATCATGATGAATTACCTCTGATGTAATTCATCATGATGAATACTCCCTAAGATGATTCATGCTGAATATTTCCTAGATGATTCATCATGGATATTCCCGAGGTGACTCATCATGATGAATATTCCCGAGATGATTCATTGTGATGAATATTCCCGTGGTGGTTCATTATGATGAGCATCCCCGAGGTAATTCATCATCATGAATATTCCCGAGGCGACTCATCATGAATATTCCCGAGGCGACTCATCATGATGAATATTCCCCAAGATGATTCATCATCATGAATATTCCCGAGGCGACTCATCATGAATATTCCCGAGGCGACTCATCATGATGAATATTCCCAAGATGACTCATCATGATGAATATTCCCCAAGATGATTCATCATCATGAATATTCCCCAAGATGATTCATCATCATGAATATTCCCGAGATGACTCATCATCATCATGATGATGAATACGTCCAAAGCAACTCATCGTCACCATTCCATGTCAGGTGAAACCATCTCCCAGACTTCAGTGAAGGCCTTAACAACCCAATCACCTGGAGTGTTCATCATTGGCGAATGAATTACGCTCGAGGAAATCAGTCGCGACCCCTGACCGCTTGACAGCAGGCGACCTCGTGTGACCCGAGCCCATGACTCAGGTCATGTTGGCACATTCCTCCCTGATTACACCTCAGCAGTGTCGTAAGGCTGTCAGGCCGTCCAGTGCTCTCGCTGGTTGGTAGTTCGTATATTTTTTTTCAAACTGATTAAAAAGGAAAAACGTATGTTCAATATTCTGGAGTAAATTGAAAAGAGTATTTCTTTTTGGGAAGATGGATCAGAAGAGAGATGAATGTTCAGTGTTTTGGAGTGAATTAGAAAAGGAATTTTCTTTAAAGATATCATTATATTATTTCTATTATGATACTCGATCATTGTTTGCCGCGTTAGCGAGATAGCGCCAGGAAGCAGACGAAGAAAGACCCATCCACTCATATACACATATATGCTTAATTTTCCAAAAGAAGGAACACAGAAGGGGGCCAGGTGAGGATATTCCTTCAGAGGCCCAGTCCTCTGTTCTTAACGCTACCTTGCTAATGCGGGAAATGGCGAATAGTTTGAAAGAAAGAATATATATATATATATATATATATATATATATATATATATATATGATAATTCATCTTGCTCGCTATCATCCATTCCCGGGGCCACCCCGCCCTACAGGGAACAGCATCGCCACCCCCTGCGTTAGCGAGGTATCGCCAGGAAACAGACGAAGAAAGGCCACATTCGTTCACACTCAGTCTCTACCTGTCCTGTGTAATGCACTGAAACCACAGCTCACTTTCCACATCCAGGCCCCACAAGCCTTTCCATGGTTTACTCTGGATTTTTCACTTTCCCTGATTCAGTCCATTGACAGCACGTCGACCCCAGTATACCACAAAGCTCCGATTCACTCCATTCCTTGCACGCCTTTCATCTCCCTGTATGTTCAGGTCCTGATCGCTCAACATCTTTTTCACTCCATCCTTCCACCTCCAATTTGGTCTCCCACTTCTCCTTGTTCCTTCCACCTCTGACACATATGTCCTCTTTGTTAATTTTTCCTCACTAATTCTCTTCATATGGCCAAACAGTTTCAACACACCCTCTTGCTCTCTCAACCACACTCTTTATCATTACTCATCTCTCTTACCTTTCATTACTTACTCGATCAAACCACCTCACACCACATATTGTCCTTGAACATTTCATTTCCAACACATCCACCCTCCGCCGTACAACCCTATCATGCCTCGCAACCATATAATATTGGTGATACAACTATACCTTCAAACATACCCATTTTTGCCCTCCTAGATAACGTTCTCTCTTTCCACACATTCTTCGTCACTCCCAGAACCTTCGTCCCCTCCCCTATCCTATTTATGACTTCCGCTTCCACGGTTCCATTTGTTGCAAAGTCCACTCACAGATATATAAAGCAATTCACTTCCTCTAACTTTTCTCCATTCAAACTTACATCCCACCTAACTTGTCCCTCAATCCTGCTGAACCTAAGAATCTTGTTTTCATTAACATTTACTCTCAACTTTCTCCTTTCACACACTTTTCCAGACTCAGTCACCAACTTCTGCAGTTTCTCACTCTAATCAGCCACCAGAGTTGTATCATCGGCGAACAACAACTGACTCACTTCCCAGGCCCTCTCATCCCCAACAGACTCCACATTCGCCCCTCTCTCCAAAACTCTTGCATTTACCTCCCTAACCACCCCATCCATAAACAAATTTAACAACCATGGATACATTACACATCCCTGAAGCAGACTGATCTTCACAGGGAACCAGTCACTCTCTTCTCTTACTACTTGTACACATGCCTTACATCCTTGATAAAAACTCTGCTTCTAGCAGCTTACCTCTCACACCATATATTCTTAATACCTTCTACAAAGCATCTCTATCAACCCTATCACATGCCTTCTCCGGATCTCTGAATGCCACACACACACACACACACACATATATATATATATATATATATATATATATATATATATATATATATATATATATATATGTATATATATATGTATATATATATATATATATATATATATATATATATATATATATATATATATATATATATATATATATTCCCTGGGGATAGGGGAGAAAGAATACTTCCCACGTAGTCCCTGCGTGTCGTAGAAGGCGACTAAAAGGGAAGGGAGCGGGGGGCTGGAAATCCTCCCCTCTCGTTTTTTTTTTTAATTTTCCAAAAGAAGGAACAGAGAAGAGGGCCAGGTGAGGATATTCCCTCAAAGGCCCAGTCCTCTGTTCTTAACGCTACCTCGCTATCGCGGGAAATGGCGAATAGTATGAAAAAAAAAAATATATATATATATATATATATATATATATATATATATATATATATATATATATATATATATATATACACACTGTTCCTTGTGATCAGAAAATCCTCTCTCAGTTTCTTTCACTGTATGTCTCACTTCAAGCGGCATTCTTTTCTACCCTTCCCTTCCTGTAGCCCGAGCTCCATCCCCTCACCCCATCTACACCTACGCCTACTCCCCTTTCCCTCCCCTCCCTCCATCACTTGTAATCTGATCCTTCATCACCCTATACAACTGACAGCCTGACACTTCCTCCCCCAATCCTCCTTCTCTCCACCAGCGGCGGCCTGATACTTTCTCTGCCACTGGTAATAACTTATACTTCCTCCACCAACAGCAGTCTTATACTTCCTCCACCAACAGTAGCCTTACACTTCCTCCTCCAAAAGCAGTCTTATACTTCCTCCCCCAACAGCAGACTGGTACATAACCAATTTTGTTGCTTTATTCTTCCTCCATCAACATTTCCTCCAACAACAGCAGCATCAAACTTCCTTCACCAGCAGCATACTTTAACCTTCCTCTGCAAACAGGAGGCTTATACCTCCTCCAACACCAGCAGCCTTATACTCCCTCCACCAATTACCACCACCACCATCATCACCAGGGAATGCCTCACTCCCTCCCCTAGTTATTACTAGAAGATAATTGCCCACAAGACGCCAGCCCCTCCGATATGCTAATCCCAACCAATCAATATCCCTTGATTCGCTGCTTCTAAAATGCGACCATTTCGGTAATGCAAGGGATCTGCTTAAACCCGGATAAGTATTATTGGCACTGTGTCTAACAGGGGAACCCCAGGCTGCTGGGCTAGGTCAGCTGGGGGATATACGAAGAAACACCGAAAACATAGAAATTACAGAAAATACATAAATTGCATGAAACCCGCACAGGCTATCACGAAAGGGAGAAGATGGAGGAGGGGGATCTATAGCGATGATGAGAGGGTGACTCAAGGAAAATCATATTCCCTAATTCACCGTCAGAAGGATATAGATTTCAACATTTCCTTCAGTATGTGTTGGCCTCAGAATGTATAAGGTAGTCTTTCATCCAGTGTGTGTGTGTGTGTGTGTGTGTGTGTGTACAAATGCAGAATATATGAATACAGTGATAATTCTCAAAAGGTGACAAAGAGCTGACAAAAATTCAGTGATCAGTAGTCTCCTCCCCGTTTTCTTTCCAGTGGGTCGTATGATCATTCTTTCACGTTCAACTGATTTATACCGTTCGTTTTGCTTGTATCTACAGATATTCATTGAATAATCGCTCGTTACGGGCGTCACTGAAGTGTATATGACACAAGACCATCATCGCACAGGCGTTGAGAATAATGTAAATTCGAACCATGTGCCACTCGAGGCCCAAGAACATGGCAGTGACGTTCGAGGACTCGAGTAGTGAGGCAGTGAAATGCGAGGCCAGGAGTGTGGCAGCGACATTCGAGGCCACGAGTAGTGAGGCAGTGAAATGCGAGGCCAGGAGTGTGGCAGTGACATTCGAGGCCAGGAGTGTGGCAGTGACGTCTTAACTAACAGTGGACACTGTAAACTACACCAGTTTTCTTGCTTCACTGGTTTATGGCGTCAACGAGACCATACAATCAAATATATCAACAGAAGAACATTCGATTGTCATAAATGACATCATGTACATCATAACATAGCCATTAATGTTTCGCTCGTGAGAAACCAATGGTCTGTTGCTGTACGCATTTCTTCCACTGGTATCCTCTTTTTACTCATAAGAAACATTTTAAGATAAAGAGTAACAAATGTGCTCTTTGAAGGGGTACATGAGAGTTGTGTGTGTGTGTGGAGAGGTGATTCACTAAGGAAATTGCATCGTTCCAAAAGGTTCACATATGTAACTACCCATTTGTACCATACAGAGAGCGAGTCTTACACTCGTAGGGCGTCATCTCTTGAACATTCTCTGCTATCATACAATTTCTAAAATTTACGTTACGCTGTCTGCATTAACCATGTCCTCTGTCATCTTATTCCAACCTAATCCCATAGGCTGGCGAGAGGGTTCTCATCTATGGCCTGTGATGGAAAGAGAAATCATAAGTTCTCGACACAGTTCAGAAGCAGTTCTTGGGGATATATATACACCTCCCTCGAACTTGCACTCAATATAGAATATACAATGCCTATAGATTTAGCATACACGTAGCATTTGAACAAGTTCGATCATTCTTACACAAAATACAACTGAACGAAACTAATACTACAGAATCATGATATACATTTCTCTACAACTCACGAAACCGGAGGTCTTGGGAGAGGGAGACTTTAATGAATGGATGTGATTTTAATGAGTAAATGAGAATTTAATGAGTAAATGAGACTTTAATGCGTAAGTGAGGCGTGAGAGAGTTTGACGAACTTGTGTCCACAGGTCTCAATTTCATGAAAATAGAGATGGTTAAGCTGTCAGCTGCTTTGCATGATTACTATGCAGTAATTACTCAAATGAGATGATACCTTAAGAATAAAAGCAGTCTCGGTTCAACAACGTAGCAGCTGTAGCAAGAAGAGCAAAGATAGCTGGTGTGTGTGTGTGTGTGTGTGAGAGAGAGAGAGAGAGAGAGAGAGAGAGAGAGAGAGAGAGAGAGAGAGAGAGAGAGAGAGAGAGAGAGAGAGAGAGAGAGAGAGAGAGAGAGAAGCAGATTTCCACAGGGGTCGCACATTTTGAGACAAATATTCCACGAGATCGAAGGTGTCTCCTGTCCGGGAGCTATGGAGAGAGGGTCATTCATAACACAGCTTCCTGTAGGGCAGAGTAGGTCGCCTCCTTTTACCGTCTCTTTCGTTTTTCTCCTCTTTTTTTTTTTTGATAGGGTGGGTAACGGAGGAGGAGAAGAAGAGGTGGGACAGGGGAAGAGATGGTTTGGAATGGAAGAGAACACCGAAGTGTGTTCACTTGTGTTGTGCAAGTATTTTGATGCATGTGGGGGATATCCTGGAAGTGTGTTTTTTCTTTTTGTACCTTATTCACTACGCTAAACTAAACATTATTCTTTGTGTACATCGATGGATGACTGGAGCCTCCCTGAGTGCTTTGAGGCTTCAAGGGAACCAAGGGTATTCCATGTCTGTACTGTTGTCCAGATCTCGGGTTTGTCTGTACTTTGTATCATCGTTGTCTTCAAGTCTCTGCCATACTTTTGGGCTGTTTCTCTTATTATGAACTGACTGGTTTGATATTTAATCACTCGTGCAGTTCGACGGTATTATCAATGTAGTGTAGTTTACATCTGTGACGAATTACAGAATCTTATTTTGTATCCTCCGTAACTTCAGCATGTGTGACCTGGAGGTGAGGAACGTTGGTGCAGGTGAGTAGGTTAGGAAAGGTTCTATCATGGTCTTGACTTGGTGTATGTTTTGGTTCTGTGGAAGGTGCCAGAATCTGTACAGACAGATGAAGGGAGATTTACCTTGTACGGATCTGTTGTTGTTATGATGTGTCTTAATGATGGTGTATGACCCAGGGTTATGTATTCCTTCTTGCTAGCAGTAATGTTAATCTCTCTGATTCACCCTTGGGTTTTATTCATCCAAACGTTACAAAATAATTTTGTTTATGTTTGTTCTATTTTCCAGTCTTTTTCGAATTTGTTTCATCTACTTTCCCTCTGACTGCAGAAAATAAGGTAGGTTCAGGAAGTGAGTTCACCGAAGCTACCATCGTTGTGGCGTCGACGGTTCGTGGCACCAACTGGTGTGGGGCAATGTCAGCTGTGTGAGTTATAACCTTCGTTCATGATAGGACGCAGGCAGCCCTGGGGAACCCCGCTTGTTAGAGGGAATCTGGATGACGTCGCAGAGTGACTAGTGATTTCTGCAGTGTATTGGTTGACAAAGTTGTACAGAAGTCTTCCTGTGATCTCAGATATGGCTGTTTATAACGTAGCCGTTCGTTCACATTTTCTCGAAGGCTTTTCTTATGTTTCCTTGTATGACGACAATTCATTCGTTCCGTGTCGTTCGGAGATAAGGAATTTTTTTTTTTTGCCACAATCGCTGAGGTTGTACTTTTTGCCCCTCCGGAAGCCGCACTGATAAGAGTTATAAAAAGCTGTTGTTCTTCAAGGTGTCCTCTTTAACCTTTGGTTTATTGTTCTTTCAGAAAAAGTTTCCTCTGTAGTTTTAAGAGGGATATGGGTCGGTTACTGCCTGGGTCTGTCTCTAACATTCCTGGTTTTAGTATCATTGTTACTCTGGCCTCTGTGAAACCTTCGGGGAAAACATCCTCTCCTTATCACAGCAACTGCAGATGTTGAGTAGGTACTGAAGTCCCTTTCGAAGATATCATGCCAAGATGCCTATTTTCTATTCTACTTTGTCCCAGGGTATATTGATGGCTTTCTGGATGGCTTTACGAAGTTCGTGAACACCACCACCCGGGTCGTGTGCATCACGATAGAGGGTAATGACGACAAGAGATCACGTGGAGAACAAGTGCCTCAGACCTTCGAAAGTACAAGTGAGGGTAGGTAGGCCTAGCGGGTCGGAGATGCCCAGAAGAACGTTCCGCTCGCTATCACGGACTGTGAGAGCCTCACCTTCTCTCTCTCTCTCTCTCTCTCTCTCTCTCTCTCTCTCTCTCTCTCTCTCTCTCTCTTACTCTTCTCTATCAATCCTTAACCTCATCCCCCTCTTCAGATCTTACCCCCCATCAGCCCCTTCCCCCACTCATCATTCTCCATCTCCCTGCCGAGAGCCAACACATAAGGAGCATCAAACTCCAGGAAGCAATCTCGATACTCGAGTGTTACATCCTGGAGGAGGAGCGAGAGAGAGAGAGAGAGAGAGAGAGAGAGAGAGAGAGAGAGAGAGAGAGAGAGAGAGAGAGAGAGAGAGAGAGAGAGTTCCCTACCGACCCTTTGGCGTGTGGATCATTGCGCCACAAGGTAGAGTGTCTCTATACTCGACATGATCAATCCGACATGATCAATCCGACATGATCAATCCGACATGATTAATCCGACATGATCAATCCGACATGATTAATCCGACATGATTAATCCGACATGGTTAATCCGACATGATCAATCCGACATGATTAATCCGACATGGTTAATCCGACATGGTTAATCCGACATGGTTAATCCGAACGTGTCTATAAATCCTACCATACTCGGTGTACAAATGCCATAAGAATTGGTGATCACAATCATCTGATGCTCTTTTGTGATTCATGTCAACATTCATTACGATATCACAAATAAGATGACTGTAGTATGACTGTAAACTTTGTATCTCATTCATCCGAGTTACGCTATGGCCTCCAGGCAGCTTCAGGATCGATTCATAATTCAGGGGTTTCAGAGAATGAGATGTGTCGCGAGGACAACACACTGGCCACACTGCTGGTACGCGTGTCACACGTGTTCTATAACTGTTCTTATAATACGTTCATGATGACCTCGATCTGGATGGACCTGATGGCACCCTTCTGTGTGTGTGTGTGTGTGTGTGTGTGTGGTGCGTAAATATGCGTGCTTATTTATGCGTATGTGTTTGTGTGTATACGCATATGCGTGCATGTGTGTTTCCGTAGCTTTGTAACTATTCAAAGTTAAGGAAAGTTTTAGCATATTTCTGTACTTGGGACTTGCGTTACTTCAACAGAAAACTCCTCCGATCTAATTGTTGGTCATCCGTTATTCCACTCGTACTCACAGCGACAAATATTGGCACATCTTATCAAACATGAGGGATTCATACGTACATACATATATATTCGCCATTTCCCGCGTTAGCGAAGGTAGCGAAACATGAGACATATAACCGCTTAAAGAGAACAACACACACACACACACACACACACACACACACACACACACACACACACACACACACACACAGTACTTTTTATGCTAATTTAATATTTCCCATAAGTCTCTCTCAAGTCCCTCCTCTGGGATGATCTGGGGAGCAGGTATCGAACTCTACCAACATTCATTATTGCCAATAAGCAGTCGACTCTTCCTCCTACTCCTACTACTCCTACTCCTCCTACAGAACTTCAAGACCTTCATTGACCTCTGAAGTACCTCAGGAAAACTTGCCCCGATGTTTCTTAGATACCTGAGCAGAGCTTCTCTCAGCTCACAGCGAAGAGCTGTCCTCATTCGTAGACTTCTATACGTGAGAGGTTCTCTCAGCTCACAGCGAAGAGCTGTCCTCATTCGTAGACTTCTCTACAGAGAGGTTCTCTCAGCTCACAGCGAGAAGAACTGTCCTCATTCGTAGATTTCTATACTGAGAGATTCTCTCAGCTCACCGTCAAGAGTTGCCCTTCTTCGCCAACGTCTAACCTGAACTCACGTCGATATAATGGAATCTCAAATTGCCTGGAGAGTAGAGTTCCTGGATATGTGTTGTTTTTTTGATCATTTCAGACTAAAGCAAAGTCATAATGGTTTACTGTTCTTCACAATGAGCGTTGACCCGACTACGCCAACAGAGCATTTCTCTATGTAAACGTCTTTTGATGCCTGTGTTTGTGTTTCTTTGTGCTCTTGGGTGTACCTTCAGACTCCGAGAAACATTATCATATTTCACCAAATATCTTTTGACAAAAGTAAGTCTGCTGAACCAGTACGAGATCTTTGTGTTCAACTCAGAATGTTTAGTGGGCGTCTCTTAGAACATTAGAGTGGAGGAGGCGAGAGTACCGTGGAGATATTCATAGACCTATAGATGTAGCAGAGAAGGTTGCCCAGAATAGAATCTCTATATCAGGACTTAAGACGAACTGAACAACAATTTGGCTCACGTGCCTTAGCAGCCTCAGAGGACCGCACAGAACTTCCTCGGAACAGCTGAAAGAGCAAGTGGTCGGTTGGGAGTTAAAAGACCGCTATACCTCCCTCAGTGAACTCGCTCCATGAGTGATTTACCTCCTACGACCATCAAGAGATCATAACCAAAGGTCGTATGTCATACGAGGGTCGTAAAGTCGAGCTATGGAAGGTTAGATTCTGAGTTATCAAAAGTCAATCCTATAAGTAAAAAGGAGATGAATTAAGGATACGATCAAAGACTCTGTAAGAAAGATGATCAGAGAAAGGATGAAGGCAATAGTAAAAAAGAAAAAAGATATGAAAAATGAAACTGGTGAATTAGAGACGATGTCACTGTCATTTTGTTTTCGAGAGTAGCTGGCTGTCGGTGGTGGAAACTGGCGTCGACCTAAAACCATCATGAATCAGTTCTCTGCTTAAGACAAACCATCTGGAAACCAGGTTCCTGTTAGGTTAAGCACGTCAGTGAGGGACATGACCCCTAGATATGGACATCCTCGACCCGTCAATGAGGGACATGACCTTCGAATGAACACCCCTGACCCGTCAATAAGGGACATGACCTTCGATATGAACACCCCTGACCCGTCAATGAGGGACATGACCTTCGATATGAACACCCCTGACCCGTCAATAAGGGACATGACCTTCGATATGAACACCCCTGACCCGTCAATGAGAGACTTGACCCCTACATATGAACACCAATGACAGGCTTATTAGACCCGTCAGAGAGGACCATGTGGCCAGATATGGACACTTGTGGGGAACTTCAACCATGTCACAAGCTGTCGGCTGGCATGGCCTATCACAGCTTAAAACACCAAATACTTAATATTCCACAGGTTAACTGAGAGAGTCAGCACTGATGAGCACGAGCGAATATTACTTTCGGATGCGCCAAACACATGTTCCTGAAACTAACGAGAAACTTACTGCTAAAGTTTTGTTGTTTGGAAGCTTGAAACGCTGATCTCCCAGGCACACCTCCCATGGGACAGCCTTGATGTTACCTCCACCGTCGTAGAAAACGCTGGGAAGAAGTCTTGTAACATCATCAATAAACAGCGAAGGTTTGATATGAAAAATGCCATCGTAATGGTATGTGTGAAACACAGAAAGAATTGAACATTTGGAAAACATACAGACAATATTCTAGAAAGTTAATATACCTAAACAAACAAGATTCATAAAATAAACAAGAAATAAACTAATAAAGGGCAGTGATGAACGATCTTTAAAGTAAATGTTAAGAAATAATCTAAAGACTGAGAACATTTTCTTGCCGACCATGAGTGTGAAAACGATTTACACGTAAACAAACAACACTGGCAGACATCTTCCAGCAAGTCTGGAGCTGATGTGTTGCAGTTTTGCTGGGCTGCGTATTAAGACCCAGGTGCCGCCATCTGCTTTAGAATCAGTTTCCTCATTCTTTTAATCAAGCAAAATGTAAAACTATCAAATAAAGTTCGAGATAAAGCGTCCCTGGTGCATGGTGGACACACCAAGATAACGGAGGGAGACACGCCGAGTGTACGTGTGCGACTGTGGGGCAACACACACACATACACACAGGAACTACGTTTTCGGCGTCCAGGGAAATTGCATGATCTGTCCCTGTAATGACCAGAAAGAATTTAGGGTCTGAGCTACAAAACTACTCAAGGGGGTGAAAAACGCCCCTCAGTGAGCCAGCAGAGGTTGAGTCATTTCTCACGAGATAATTTGCATGAACAATCAATAATGATTTACATGAATCTCAAAAAAGAAAACTTATCATACATTATCTATTTTCTCTTCTCATTATACGTATCATGTGTTGGTTGTCATGATGTAGGAAGCATCATTCATGTGTCAGTCATAGGATGATATTCTTTTCAATATCACTAACACAACAGAAAGTCTACGGCAGTGGTTCTTAAACTGGGGGTGGAGAGAGAGAGAGAGAGAGAGAGAGAGAGAGAGAGAGAGAGAGAGAGAGAGAGAGAGAGAGAGAGAGTGTGTGTGTGTTTCAGGGGAGCTTGAGGGTCTGTGAAACACGCTGTCACATATGATCAACTGAATTAATATAATGTGGTCACACTCACTCATTATATATCAACAAGAGGCAGCTGTATAATGTACCAACGTTTGAATGGAAGATGACTGTGTTTGGCTTTTAATTTCCTTTGTTTCTATCAGCCAAATTCAAACTTTGCTCTGATCCCTAAATGACATCACCGAATCCCTCTCCTTCTCTAAGTATTTTTTTTTTTTTTAAAGAAATTCTCTAAAGCAAACATCTAATCTGTATGCCATTAGTCTTCTCCAGCTTCTGCACCTTTCTGTTCACCTCCTGCTGCTGTTCTGTTGTATATCATCCAGTATCAGACCCTCGAACCCCAAGTTCTCTTAGTTTCCATTGGTTCAGAAACGCAGTAATCTTGAAGGCAGAATTTCACTCACTTTCTACAGTTACTATGACCACCTGGTTATCGGAACAAACAAAAACGAGAAAACAACCAACTTCCTACTTCAGCACCTCTGCATGGCTCTCCAACTCCCTATTTCAGCACCTCTGCATGACTCCCCAACTTCCTATTTCAGCACCTCTGCACGGCTTTCCAACTTCCTACTTCAGCACCTCTGCATGGCTCTCCAACTCCCTATTTCAGCACCTCTGCACGGCTTTCCAACTCCCTACTTCAGCACCTCTGCATGGCTCCCCAACTTCCTATTTCAGCACCTCTGCACGGCTTTCCAACTTCCTACTTCAGCACCTCTGCATGGCTCCCCAACTTCCTATTTCAGCACCTCTGCATGCCCGTCTACAGCGAGGGGAAACAAGTCGCATTATCTTCTCATCTTCTATCTTCAAGGAACTAGAGGAACCTTAGGTGTGATTTAATCCATTCTTATTGAGACATTTTATTAATTTATTAACATAAAAAAGGCCAGTTGTGGGAGACGATGACAATTCAGACAGTCATTGGAAGAGAACTCCCTTTACCATGATTCACCTTGATCCTCTTCTCTGAGGCTTTGGTCTCTTTAGAACTAACTCACACGTGTTCTCTCTCTCTCTCTCTCTCGCTCTCTCTCTCTCTCTCTCTCTCTCTCTCTCTGCATTAGCATCATTAGCACACAAAGAAAAGAGAACATAGCAACCAGAACCCCCTAAGGATAATCCTGTGAAGAGAAAGTGAGTGAATTTGAGTGTTGCGCAAAAACTAGACATAATTGAGATAACCACTAGTAAAGAGAGGTCATGAGAGCATCATTGATCCTCAGACTCGGAAATTAAAGACCTAGTTGGTCATCCTGTGTTAATCATGTCATCATAAACTCATCCATCAAACACAACCGGGAAGTAATTATACTTTGAATTACTTTATTTACAATAATTAACGTTGTTCATGTCAAGTGTATTTTCCTGACCGTAAGATATGACTGTTACTGTACAGTGTACGAGGTATACTGTACATCATGATATAACATCCGGATTTAACGGACAGTCGTCATTAACGGACACCCCCCCTCACCCCCCCCCATCTGTCCGTTAAACAGACGGCAGCAAGGATGAATGTGAACATGTGTATATATGTATATGTATGTATATGTATGTGTATGTATGTGTAAGGGCGTTTATATATATATATATATATATATATATATATATATATATATATATATATATATATATATATATATTTTTTTTTTTTTTTTTTTTTTTCATACTATTCGCCATTTCCCGCATTAGCGAGGTAGCGCTAAGAACAGAGGACTGGGCCTTTGAGGGAATATCCTCACCTGGCCCCCTTCTCTGTTCCTTCTTTTGGAAAAAAAAAAAAAAAAAAAAAAATAAAAAAAAAAAACGAGAGGGGAGGATTTCCAGCCCCCCGCTCCCTTCCCTTTTAGTCGCCTTCTACGACACGCAGGGAATACGTGGGAAGTATTCTTTCTCCCCTATCCCCAGGGATAATATATATATATATATATATATATATGTATATTCCTATGAGTCCACGGGGAAAATGATACACGAAAAGTTCCCAAGTGCACTTTCGTGTAATAATCACATCATCAGGGGAGACAAAAGAGAGAAATATAACAGTCAAATGATATACATCGAAGAGACGAAGCTACGACGCCATTTGGTAAACATGTTTACCAAATATATATATATATATATATATATATATATATATATATATATATATATATATATATATATACCAAAAAATCTTAAAGTATCATATAAGAAAGATGGACATAGTAGGAGCGCCCATGTCCTAGGAGACGAAGTATTAAAAAACTCCTTTGACAGCCTCCCACACTGGAGCATTACCGCCAGATGGACGCCACGGGTATTGTACACTGGCTCCTGGTGCCCAGGACGGAGAGAAAGAAGAGGATGATAGAGTGAGAACAAGAGGATGAAAGAGATGAAGACACAAAGAGAGGATTGGAGGAAAAGGTTGGAAAGCACCATGTTTATACCTTCTCTCCTGGGACTAATAGATATATACATACGTCTTGGAGTACTGGAGAACAGGTGTACAAATTTTTGGAGTACTCGAAAAAAGATGTACACTTTTTGAAGTACTAGAAAAAAGATGTACACTTCAAGAGTAATGGAGAACTTATGTACATCTCTGAAGTAGTGGAAAACTGTTGAACACTTATGGTTTAATGGGGAATGCGTACAAAAACATTTGCTCACTTCTGGAGTACTAGAGAGCAGTGATACGCTTCTTGAGTACTGAGAAATAGATGTACATTCCTAAAGTACTAGAAAATACGATCTATTTCAGCTTTCATGACAGATGGTGTAATGACGTTAAGAAAAGAATATGGGAATGAATACCCGGTGTTGGTTACCGTGCCTGCCTCTCAGAGCTGAAGATATTAATCAAAAAGGAGTGAGATAGTCTTCAGCCACGCTGTCTGCATCAGTCTCAAGACTCTGTTTTATGATGGTGTGTGTGTGTGTGTGTGTGTGTGTGTGTGTGTGTGTGTGATTTCTGTCTGTGTATAACGGGAATAGAGTTTTACACTGGTGTCGCCCCGTCTCTTGACCTTATCTATATATACCATATCTTTACTCTTATGTGTATAAACACACACACTGTCGTACCCTAGCCTAAGTCCCCATTTATTGACTATCCCCGTGTGGAGGATGAATAGCTGGGTTGGCTGTGGGCCAACTGTCGCGCCCAAGATTCGAACCCGAGCGAACCCGTACGTAAACCATGGTCAACGACTCTAACCATTACACCAAGGGAACCTGCGTGTGTGTGTGTGTGTGTGTGTGTGTGTGTGTGTGTGTGTGTGCGTGCGTTAAAAACACATTTGCCTACTTTTCCCAAACTTTATTTTGGACAGAATTTGCTAAACTTTGAATCACAGTTATTGATCCTCTCCTGTTGAGAGTCAGCTGTTACTCAGCCTCGGTTGAGCCTCTGTTGTTGTCGAACCTCCTTTAAGCTTCTGCTGTTGAATATCTGTTGTTGAACTTTTGGTGTTCAGCCTCTGCTGTTCACCCTCTACTATTTGCTCTCTGCTGTTCGCTTACCCAGACCTCATAATCATGATTTGGATTTTCGCATTCGAAGTGACTCATAAACACCTGATGTTTTGTGATACAATAAATAGATAAATAGACATATAACTATAACTCGTAACTTTGGATATAGATCGATAGATTGTACCGATTTACTACGAGTTAAGGGTCACCACTTGAAGTGAGATTCACTTTTCAACAAATTTGTATACAAGCGGGACGGAAAGACACCAGTGAGGAAAGTGAGCAACTCTGTTAAGGCTTTGTGAGCCCCGTATATGTCGATCTGAAGCATCGATCCTTGGATTGAACGAATTAATACCAAATGTAAAATTTCTTCCCCAATTTCTTGAACTATAAATCTCTCCTATTTATTCATATGTCAGCTTGTGATTACATTATTCCTTATGTAAATTTCGCCACCTCACTTCAGCGCCTGCCTGCGCTACACCACTGCCAATACTTAACCAAAAACAATTCTGGAAATTTAACATTTCTTTCTCCGCTGTGGATGATTCCAGTTTTTTTTCTCATCCACCATCCAGCGACCTCAGTTACTCACTCAGTTTTAACTATACAGGACAAAACTACACAATTAAACATGACCGTGTGTCACTGACAGATACCACACAGGCCAACATTTTGGTCTGTACATATAAAACTACGCCGTTAATTTTCCATACACGCACTCAGGTTTAACTGTGGACTACCGGCCTGAGTGTAAAACTGAACGTGTGTGCAGCGACCCTAAGCCCCGTTCTATCTTCTCCATCTGGAACGTCAATCGCGACTTTCCTCAGCTCCTGGTGAAGAAGGTTGTATGGATGAGTGGCATACCGCCCCACGCGCTGGAGGAATACGCCTCCAAGGTAGCTCCGATCCTTGCTCGTCTGTATCGTCTTTACCACGTAAAGAAAGATTAGTAGAGAATACGAGGAACATCCCCGCTGAGGGTCGTGATGAGGGTGGAGTAGCAGAGGCAGGTGGGTGTGTGGGTGGAGTACACAGTGGACCTTCCACTTCCCCTCACTCCTTTGTCTCCTATATAAACCCCCCACCACACTCCATACCACACACCACCACCACCACCACCACTACTACTACTACCACCTCGCTCTGCCCCTCACCCCACACCACCATGTCTTACCTTACATTCACCTCGAGTAAAAAAAAAACTTTTGGAACAACTTTGCAAGAGCGAGAGAAAACTTCCCCTTAACCCTACAGACGTGCAGAGGTAACGTCAACACCTCCTTCTCCTACTGTGCAACAGACAATGAGAAGATGATAACCACGTGAGGGATGGATGCATGAGGTTCTCCCTCAAGGGGAGACGGAGAAATAAACTTCGTAGGATCGAGACCTTAAGCACACTCTCCGTTCTCATGACCTCTCCTCCCGCGTGTGAATATAAGCAACTCCAGGGGGAAGAAAAAAGAAGAAATATCTGGGATTCTATTTCTATCTTTCTCTAGAGTTGACTTTATATATATATGCGTGTGGGAGACATATTGCTTGGCAGAAGCAAATTGATTGTTGGAAACCTTGAATTTCCTGGTGGCTGGCGTCTAATGTCCCAGGATATGGAGGAAAGACCCGGGAAGGAATGTGTGTGTGTGTGTGTGTGGGAATGTCAGGGATATGAGAGAGAGAGAGAGAGAGAGAGAGAGAGAGAGAGAGAGAGAGAGAGAGAGAGAGAGAGAGAGAGAGAGAGAGAGAGAGAGAGAGAGACTTTACAGTCACAGGGACATAAAACCCGCCAGTGCAAATATATTCCAACATCCTCTCTTAAACTTAATGCCTCCAGCTACATTCGTATATCCCGTCTACAACAATGTGTCAAAATTCTCATTTGAACATCTTCTCTAGGGAAATTAATTCCACTCCTCACACACACACACACACACACACACACACACACACACACACACACACACACACAGACAGACAGACAGACAGACACACACACACACACACACACACACACACACACACACACACAGACCGTATTCACTCATAAAGCCTTCCCGGAGCATTATAGTTTAATGGAAGAGGATCCGAGTGTATAATACTTTCATCACGAGCCAGACGTAGCCAGTGTGGTGGGATGTAAAAGGATATTATCACAAGATTCTTAATCCCTTTTGGTGCTTTTATTGCCTGCTTTCATGTCCCCTTATCTCGCTACATTAATTATTATCGCTTGTTCTTACTCTACCTTCTTCGTTCTCTCCCCTGTTTACATATATATATATATATATATATATATATATATATATATATATATATATATATATATATATATATATATCTTTCTTTTTCATACTATTCGCCATTTCCCGCCTCAGCGAGGTAGCGTTAAGAACAGAGGACTTTTTTTCATATATATATATATATATATATATATATATATATATATATATATATATATATATATATATATATTTCAAAGTAGATTTCTTGATTTTCAGAATTTCAGGCATCAGAGATCTGTGTGAATTTCAGCCACGATATTCATCCTCGACTCGGGGAGAGAATCTATGATAGATTTTAAGTTAGATTTTGCTTGGTCTAACCTATGGCAGCCATGTCTGATATATTCTCAACCAAATTTGGTTGGTCCAGTCTGTGGCTACCTCCTAAATCACCACGCGAAACTTAGCCTTCTTATTAGTATGATGTTAGATAATGCTAGTATGGCAGTACAATAGATTATGTTCGTATGTTAGATGTTAGTATGACGGTATGTTAGATAATGTTAGTATAACAGTACGTTGGGATTTTGTTAAACAATGTTAGTACGGCAGTATGCTAGACTATGGTAGTGTTTTCAGTCATGTAAGTATAACAGTGCGTTAAATAATGTTGCCATGCAAGGTAATGTTGGTATAATTGATTAATTTAGCAATTCTTTCTTTTCTTTCAAACTATTCGCCATTTCCCGTGTTAGCGAGGTAGCGTTAAGAACAGAGGACTGGGCCTTTGAGGGAATATCCTCACCTGGCCCCCTTCTCCGTTCCTTCTTTTGGAAAATTAAAAAAAAGATTATAAAAGATACGTGTATATATATATATATATATATATATATATATATATATATATATATATATATATATATATATATATATATCACGCGAGTGTATTAACGTCAGATAATATTGGCATTTCATCTGGCTAGATAATGCACTTATTATTATTTTTTTTTTTTACTGGCCTTTTCTGTACACATCAGAAATGAGAGTTTCATTTTGAAAATAGAATTAATCAGAAATTGAAAAGAAGTTCTAAAAATTTACCTTGACAATACAGCTCTCTCTCTCTCTCTCTCTCTCTCTCTCTCTCTCTCTCTCTCCTGACTTAGTCGATACCACAAATAATAATGTTTACTTTTTCTTTTCTTCTTTTACGAACGAGTTTGTTCTCCCTTTTATGTCGCAGATTAAAGGGGAAGATAATCAGTGCCAGTTAACAAAATATACCGAAATGAAGAGCATAATCTGCGATAAGAATGAGCCTAACTATGTCGACCGGAATCACTATGACCATCACGTACATACGACTTAACTATATATATATATATATATATATATATATATATATATATATATATATATATATATATATATATATATACCTCAGCGAGTAAGACGAGTTCAGTAATCATTCTGACTACCCTAATGACCATATCTTCTTCGTTTAGTAGTTGATCCAGTACTTTCTAAGTCAGTTTATCTGTTAAGGCTTCCAAAAATTGAAATAGAAGAAGGGGAGGGTTTCTATCCGTGTCCACACCTGGTTTCAACAACTCCCCCACACCCCTTTCCAACCCAACCTCCCTCACACTCCATACTAGTGGCAACAGATATCAAGAAAGCATTTGACACTGTCTCCCAACACATCTCCGCACTCTACTGTGCCTAGAGGAACGTTACAGAAAATGTAAGGTGGCTATAGTTGGTACAGCTCCTGTTCCAGGTGGGTAGAGATGGAGCAATGAGAGTCTGCCTTGACTGTTAGCTACAGAGACATGTTGTGGTGGTAGGGGTGGGGGTGCGTGAGCTGAAGTGTGTGTGTGTGTGTGTGTGTGTGTGTGTGTGTGTGTGTGTGTGTGTGTGTGTGTGTGTGCAGGGGTTATGCTGATGGGTTCCTGGAAGTGTTGATCAATGGGACCTGGTCTTGGAAGTTGAAATTCTTGTGATCTTGTTTGCTTTTTGAGGGGAGAGAGTTCTTGGAAGATCTAACTAGAAGGATGAGTTTTAGGAGCTGTTGATATTGCGAAGGGCTCTGTTGGCGTCATGCTCTGGTATTGTTGACCAGAGGGACGTGTTTTAGCATCTATGGAAAAAAAAAGAAGAAGCAACAGAACAAAAGAGCCTCGGTCTCTCCGAAGGCGCACTGTTGTCGTGGGTAGAATTAAGGTTAACGAGAGAGAGAGAGAGAGAGAGAGAGAGAGAGAGAGAGAGAGAGAGAGAGAGAGAGAGAGAGAGTAAATGAATAAGGTGTATCTCTAAGACTATGCGATGGAAACGAGAGATCGAGGAGATGGAACTAACTCTTGAGGTATATCCACTGGTCACTATTCCTCCATCATAGGCTAGTGTTGCTCGAATAGGTCGACCATCGTCAAAATATAGCAAGTGGTACCATGTGTTAGGCAAGGTACCAGGGCTATGGCACGAGTGGTAAGGTACCAGTAGTAAAGTATCAGTGGCGAGGTATAATCAGGGACAACGTATCAGTAGTAAGGTAAGTAAGGTACCAGTACTGAGGTACCAGTATAATATGATACAAGTGGGGAGGAGTTTTGACCAAAGAACTAAGCTTTATCATTGTTGTGTCGTGGATGGATCCAGTCTGTCTGTTCCTGGGATGGTGGAGACTGAAAGAGCTCCCTTATTCACGCCGCACCTGAGGCTTATACCTCTCAATGTGTCTTGCATTTAATGTACATTACGGGTAAGAGCGTTTAATTCACTGCATTAGGCGAGGACAACGTAAAACCACTTCCGGCAAAAAGGGGCGAGACTCTGTAGCATTTGCACCAAAGGCTCAACCCTACTGAAGTGTTCGCCTTGAGGTTCATCCGCGTAAAGAGGAGATTTAATGTCAAAAGCGTCTGAGGGTAGAGAATGCTATCCATCCAAAATGTCAGGAAGGGTCGTTCTTAATACTCACTTTCAGCGGAATGCCGGAGTAACTGCTATAGACGGATAGATACCTTATTGTCCCTATAAATTCCGAGATCATAAGAATGTAATCCGGGAGGATTTACAATGATGACATAAAATTCATGATGACAGTAATCCTCGATCTCTAACTGCTGAACCACACAGACCCACTGAATCACACGCAGACTTGCTGAACCATACAGACCTTCCTAACCATAGAGACCTTCTGAAGTACACAGACTGACCTGCTTAACCATACAGACCAATTGAATCACACACACACACACACACACACACACACACACACACACACACACACACACACACACTGATCTGTTGAACCACACAGTCCTAATGAACCATACAGGCTAACCCATTAACCAGACAGACAATCCAGTTGAACCATTGAGAGAAACTTACTGAACCCTACAGACCTACTGAACCACACAGAGAGACCTGCCGAGCCATACAGACGGACCTGCTCACCCACAGAGACAGACCTGCTCACCCACAGAGACCTTACCAGACCCACAAAGTCCTCTCCCTCCATCAGGTTCAGCCACATGTGGAAGTACTCAACCAGAGTAATTATCACATCATCAAAGGGCTAAATTGAACTCCATGAGGGAGTTACCCTACTATCTTCCTGCTGGGCCTGTTGGAACACACACACACACACACACACTGCCCGAATATCATCACTGTTTACGACTATCTTTGTGAGTTACCTCTCTCTCTCTCTCTCTCTCTCTCTCTCTCTCTCTCTCTCTCTCTCTCTCTCTGCTACTCTTTTCCTCCACTGCTTTTGAGGGAACTGCATCTTTTTTCAGTTAAGGCCAGTAACGCCAGACCTCCTCGCTTAGGTCTTAGGCATATGTTGTCTGCGTAGCCGTGTCTCTGTAACTCTCTCTCTCTCTCTCTCTCTCTCTCTCTCTCTCTCTCTCTCTCTCTCTCTCTCTCTCTCTTCTCCACCGTGAATGATATTCATCTCCTTCAATAGCGACCCAAATGGACTTGACGTCGGAGACCATGAGGCTCCCGTCTCTCTCTCTCTCTCTCTCTGTCTCTCTCTCTCTCTCTCTCTCTCTCTCTCTCTCTCTCTCTCTCTCTCTATCCCCGAGCCTTTTCCATTTCTCCTCTGCGCCCTCCGCTGTTACCGCCATAATATTTTCATATAATTTGGCTGTATAGAAACCTGTTGCTTATGCAGATCCTGTGTACACATCCAACCACAGGTCCATTAATAAAGTCAGTAGTGAAGGTAAAGGACGGTTGAAGTTTACGATTATGCAAATGAGCCTCGGACACGAAAATTGAAGCTAGGGAATGTAAATGTCGGAAAATGAGTCTTAGTGCTCGTGTAGATGAGTAACATAGAGTATGTTTGACGATGCGTGTTTGATCCTGGATCACGTGTCCTACTCACACTGACTCCAGCAGACTCAACCTCAGGTCATGGAAGGTGACTCAGACGTAGATCAGTGTTGGTTGGGGGTCAATTCCGACTCGTAGCGTATCTAAACATTTCAGCAAATATCTAAGCCAACATTTCTTATGTTCAGGATAACTATATCTTTTCAGTAAAGGTCATATCCATCCCTTAAGGTCCTTTTTATGAGGCTCCTGAAACTGCTTCAGGCCTTCGCTGAACTCAGAAGTAGGGAAAAGGTGGATCTCTTTGAAGTAATAAGTCCCTTCGCGAGACTTTACTACTTTTCGTCCAGAGACAACGATGCTGCCAGACTGAAATTACTGACGGACCAAGAAAATGAACTCTGCTCCTGTCTGTAGCGTCAACCAAGAAAATGAACTCTGCTCCTGTCTGTAGCGTCAACCAAGAAAATGAACTCTGCTCCTGTCTGTAGCGTCGTGAAAGAAGAAAGATCAACAGATGTCAAGAGTACTAAAGATCAGTTCTTGTGCCAAGCTTAGCAAAGCGGAAGTTTACGTTAAGTAAACTTTAAGTCAGTCTACTGTGGTTGATTAACTGAACAATACCGAAGCAAATATAGAATAAGATTCACACCGTTGTAGGCCTGTGATTCACACTGTTGTAGGCCTGTGATTCACACTGTTGTAGGCCTGTGATTCACACCGTTGTAGGCCTGTGATTCACGCTCAACAGAGTGTGATTGCCAACAAATATCATGGGAACCACACAACTCCCCTTGGAGCGTCAAGTTAGAAGATAGAAGACTTACATGCATTTAATGAGACGTAACGAGTGATTACCATTCATCGCACCACCTCACCACATCTCAGATGGAACGTACTCTCCCAGTGTCAATCACTTGACGTAAGGAAAACAGAGGAAAATGGAACCTGATTCTTCTGCAATAGATATTTCCTGAAATCGCATATCGTAGCTGGGTATTGGTGTCGTGTTTAGCATCACTGACCATGGGTAGTGCACGGGCCCGCCTTGGGTTCGAATCATGATCGTGTCATAGTCAGCCCTGCATCTTATCATCGACCCTGACTTAGTGGATAAGTGGGTGTCTGGATTAGGCTAAGGTGTACATATATATATGAATATGTAGCATGTATTAGATGACATGTTTGGGGCACTCAGTTACCCCTGCTGTCTCAATTACCATGATAAAGGAATAGTGAAGGTATTATTAAGGAGGGGGACGGAAGGGAGCCAATTAGATTCAAAACATGAGGAGGCAATTCTGAACATGGCTTGCTACACAGGGGTAACATAGCAAGCTACACGAGAAATAAATATCAATCCCATGCGAATGAGGATCGTGCACATATTAATCCAGATTCAGACAAAGGCATTTTCCACATACCGCCGCCTGTGTATTAACGTGCAGCTCTGTCCTGACAGACTACTGATACAAGTACAGAGTTCAATGAGATATTAGACTCAGACCATTGCCTACCGTGCCTGAACATACGTGATAAACGATGAACCACGATATTCAACGCCTAAAGGAGCACGTGGAGGAGGATGTAGGAGAACCATAGGAAACACAAGATGGTTGAGCAGCTGCTCCTTGCTGGGGTTGGATGTAAGTTAACCTCACTACGCGTGTCTCCCTCCCTCCCTCACTCCCCCCGGCCATATGACAGTGACCTCGCCCGAACCTAGAATATCTTCCCTCATAACATGGGGTCCGTTGCTATGAGGATCAGATAGACAGGCCAGGACGTCAGGCTGATCACGTGGATGCGAGGCTGGACGATGCAATATCACGTCACATTCGCCAGTAGGGTCTCGGTCTGGCACTGGTATCTGTCCTCCCCCACACCACCCCTTGACCTGTGCAGCAGTGCATACAATCCTCAACCCTCGTCCCTGCTGAATATAACACCGTTACACGCGCTCCAGCTGGCATGATTGTCATCCTCCCTGTGGGGAGATGAGTTGACACACGCTTTCCTAGGCTATCACACTACACTTCCAGGTCAATAAAAGATTCCGTGAGTTTCTGGGTTTTGTGAGGATACTTAGTCGTCTATTCCCTCTGGGCCAGAGTGACTCCAGGGGCTTCAGGAACACCTGTGTCACCCGCTATGTTGAAGCACCAGACTTGCCCTATACTCCCACAGATTTGAATTCCACTGCGTCTCCCTCGCCAGTCAAACAAGTTCCCCGAGCGGCAGAAAGGCAGAAACGAGACACGAGCTACTGTTCAGGATTCAATCCTCAACTTTGAGACAGTTGTTTTCCTCGGGAGTTATGTGTTCTCCTGAGAGAGAGAGAGAGAGACACGACTGTCGCAACGTTGAGGGTTGAATCTTCACTAGCAGTCAGTCTGTCTGTCTCTCTCTCTCTCTCACTGCTAACTCACAACAAGTTCCGGGGCGGCGGCCACCACTCCACTTAATCAATCAGTCTGTCGGACCCCTAACTCGCATATCCCTCCTCTCTCTCTCTCTCTCTCTCTCTCTCTCTCTCTCTCTCTCTCTCTCTCTCTCTCTCTCCTGCAGGCTGGAATGGCTCGCATGACCCTAGGGCTCCCTGATCACCCGAGGCGCCTCGCTACTGTCATGCCACCACATGGTTCTCATCGTTGGTTCCCTCTACGTCTCTAGCAGTTCCAACTAGACCATGCGCTGTATACTGAGTGTAATCCATGAGGGTAATCCTCACGATTATATTAATCTACATTAATACTCAGACAATTATAGAATTATACTTAACCGAAAAGTCGGAGAATTCACCGCAAGTTGATGTCGTTAACCTCAAGGGTCGGAGCTCCAGCAAGGGGAGGATGCGTCGTGGAGGATGCATTGGAGAGGTTATACCAGGGAGGGTGCACGGGCAGTCACTACACCACTTTCTCTTTCCGCGCCACCGAGCGATCCCTCGCTCCACAACCCTACCCACTTCTACTGATTCTATTCCTCACTAGACAGTTGTTACATTCATTACTATCGGCTAGTCTTAGGTCTGCAAAATACTAGCTCTTTAGTTAATGGTGCAACGTAAGGAATTATTTTATGACTATGTCACTGGTTCATCAACAAACTGGAGGTGAGGTGACACGGGTCTGGTCTCGCAATGTTCATAGAAAACGAGAGACACGAGGTGTAACAAGCTCAACATCATATTGTCGAGAATTCAAACAAGGAAACAGACGAAAGAATGGCCCAACCCACCCACATACACATGTATATGCATACACGCCCACACACGCACATATACATTTCAAATGTATACATACATTTGCATACACAGACAAATACATATATACACATGTACATATTCATACTTGCTGCCCTCAGCCATTTCCATCGCCCTCCCGCCACACATGAAATGGCACCCCCCCTCCCCCCGCACGCGCGCGAGGAAGCGCTAGGAAAAGACAACAAAGGCCACATTCGTTCACACTCAGTCTCTAGCTTTCATTTGTAATGCACCGAAACCACAGCTCCCTTTCCACATCTAGGCCTCACAAAACTTTCCATGGTTTACCTCAGACACTTCACATGCCCTGGTTCAATCCAGTGACAGCACGTCGACCCTGGTATGCCACATCGTTCCAATTCACTCTGTTCCTTTCACGCCTTTCACCCTCCTTCATGTTCAGGCCCCGATCGCTCAAAATCTTTTTAACTCCATCCTTCCACCTCCTTCCACATATATGTATATGTTGATATGTATATGTATGTATATGTGCGTGTATAGACGTTTATATATATATATATATATATATATATATATATATATATATATATATATATATATATATATATGTGTGTGTGTGTGTGTGTGTGTGTGTGTGTGTGTGTGTGTATGAATGGATGGGCCATTCTTCGTTTGTTTCCTGGTGTTACTTCACTGACACGGGAAACGGCGATAAAGTATGATAAGTAGAAATAAATAAAGATAGACAGGCAGATAGACAGAGAGATTTCTATTTATCATACTTTAATGCCTTTTCCAGCATTAGTGAGGTAGCTCTAGGCACAAACGAAGAAAGGCCTATGTATAAATTATATATATATATATATATATATATATATATATATATATATATATATATATATATATATATATATATATATAAAGTCCCAACTCAACATACTTGGTATTCAAACCTATACAAACCACTTTGTAACTAACTACTATTTACCAAGTAGAAATAAAAAGCTTACCCCTGCCTCACGAGTCAGTAACCTCTATTCACTAACAAAATACATTCACACTGAAAAAAAAAAAATGACAAACGCTAGAAAACTGACCATACAACGCAGACTTAAATTCAAACCCCACCAGAAATACACTCATCAAAAACAACACTCCCTAGACAAACACGAGTTACACTCTCCCTCTTACACTCTGAACATCGTTCATCACTACAGCACTACGAACACCGTTCCATCATATCCTAAGTCCCCACATACACCACGATGCAGCTACCATAGGAAAGACACTAAGGACTTATTACTCAACTGCCTAGTGCTCTCTGCACATAACGCACACCACATCACCGTACCTTATGACGTGTGGGCCCGACCGTTTGATGTGGCAAACCTAGCGTCCTGAGCGATGCAAGAGCCACATAAGAATAGCAGTAACTCTTGGGTCAATATATATATATGTATATATATATATATATATATATATATATATATATATATATATATATATATATATATATATATATATCAGGGACGAGGTAGTATTCCTTTGGTATTCTATGATGAATGCTCAATATAATGCTACAATGTACAATATCCTCGTGGAAGGTAAGAAATTCATATAACCAAGTGTTAAGAGTTGTAATTCCTGTAAGATTCATATAGCAAATTCGCCCTAGTGGATATAGACTGAGGGAAGAATGAGAAAAGAACAGTATAACATGTATGAAGGTGTTGTGGGTACAGATATACACTCAGTTGAGTCAATACGATGCTATCTTGATCGTTATCAAGATACTACTAGCTAGTGTATTATCAACCCAGGTTTCACCCATATTACATGTAAGCATAGATTACCCTCACCCTCAGTATGGAAGTTATGGAAGGCGGGGGAGGTGATGATTAAGGGTTATGAACAATAACCATGCTGGTTGTTCCATGCTACCGTGCAATAAAATGTGGTTGAATTGTGCGTGTAGCGATCCGGGAGTCGTTGCATAACGAACGAACATACAGACCCAAACACAGGCTTTTGTGCTTTGTAGTATGACAGATAACAGACGACTGGGCCTGTTTTCAAAGTTCGAGAATATTGATGAAAGACCATGAATGTTTCAACGTCTGCAACGCTACACTGGATATAAAAAAAAAAAAAATGAAAAATAGTACTTTCAACCTTTGTTTCACCCACAGTACATAACTGACGTTTTCAACATCCCCCATCATGGAAGATGGAGGGGGGATGGATAGTCCTATGAACCCCTCATTAACATATCCTTTATCCCAGACTATTACCACACGAAATGTGGTTCCTAGACCAGTGACCTGTGAGGAATTAGATCCTAGATGTCGCTACGCATACGTGGGGAATGTCAAAGGTTAAGAGACTCACGGAGAACATAACCACATGATATATTCACATATTCCTTAGTTCATCTGCTTTCTTCATCGTACTTTGCAGGGAATTAAAGTGTTGTAACGTCGTAATGAACTTGCCTGAGCTTGGGTTTAGGAATTTGCATACATTATAATCTCTGGCTTCGAGGCAGGGAACCGATGAAGGAGAATCTGTGAGTGTCATGGAATCTAATTGAATGTATAATCATCCAATCCTGATGCATGGGGAGTGCAGGGTGTGCATGCACTGCTAAGATGATAGGAATGAGTATATCGGTTGCAGATGTACCTCTGTAGAGCGGGGTCGTTGGGGAATGAGAGTGGACAGAGCAGCAGAAGAAATGTAACGCACTTGGGGTGAAGAATGAACTGAAAACTCCCCAACATATACTGTTGATTTCATAACGTGGAAAGCATGAACTTCATGTAATCATCCTACAATTTAAGTTTTTTGCCATAACATATTCAATTCCTGATCTAGAACTTGTTTCATCGTGTTTGATAAAATATAGGTTATGTCCGTTTGCCTGTAACGAAACTCAGCCCTGTGTAGGTCATGATCTCGCTCCTTGTGGACCTCAGCACGACCCAAGATGTGGTGGTGGAAGGTGTGGGTCGAGGCGTGAGGAACTGCACTGGCAGTGGTAACATGGGCCGAGAGAGTCAGAGCTCCTCATGTTACACCACTGCCAGGATTGTTACCCTTTCAGAAGTTCCCTGACCGATTCACCTGAACAAACAGATTCACCGTTTGTTCTTGATTTGAATCATCTGAATCCACAGGCATGCGTTTGTGCCTGACTCGAACCATCGAGATTCATTTGAATCATTGAGATCCACTCTTACACAAATGTGCTTGAATCATCTAGATCCAAAGGCATATACATGCGTATGTTTAACTTGAATCATATCTATCTACTTGAATCATTTAGATTCACAGGAACACATGTACTTGAATTAAGATCCAGTTAAACCGAGTCTTCTGAATCTTAAGGTACACATTTGCTTCAAATAGATGTCTCTCTTTTTTCTGAATTCATAAAACAGAGAACTGCTACAACCTTTCTGACTGTTCTTAATACACACTTTCCGACTGGTGATTGATACACACATTCACAGAAACTTAGTGTTTACTAAGACTGTTTAGAACGTATGATTACGTCCGTTCAATCAACTGCCCAAGCCGTACTTGACGTAATCTACATTTCCCACTGCAATCTAAAGGTTGAATTCTAGCTAGGGATAAAGTGAGGGCGGGGTACAAAGGGATGCCGGATATCTTCATAACACATCTGTTCAGCCTGATCAACGACCCCTCCAGATGTGCACAGGTCTGCTGAATGTTGTTGTTGTATCCCTTAGAATTTCCCCACTTCACCCATTATCTTAGTAATAAAGACTTATTAAATCATACAACTGACCTTAAATTCATAGCAGCATAAAGGTTTAATGACAATAATCATTCCGTCAATACATAAACTAAAGGAAATAATCTATGAACCACATAAGGGCAACACTGATATTTCTGGTAATGGGAGGAGCGTTGGAGAGACTTTAAGTGGCCACATTTACTACGAAGAAGGATTTCTTTCAGTTCGTCAAGGTTTCCAGTTTGGGTCATCCAACTTGGAAAAATACATTCATAGAATAGAGAGCACAGAGCGTCGAGCTGCCAAGGTGAATCCCGGACTGAGAAACAAACCTTATGAGAGCCGAGTGAACGATCTCGATTTACTTGGCTTTGAAAAGGAAAGGTTAGATTCGCCTGATTTCACTCGTAGTAATGAATGATGTTTGACCTCAAACGAGGCAAAATACTTTTTCTTGAACTGGACTGTTAACACATGGAATGATTACTAATTAGAGTCGTTGAAAGTAGTGCCATAGACGAGGTTAGGAACAGACTTAATGGACATTTCGGTCAATGTTTATGACTGACATTATCTCCACCTCCGTACTTACATGAAAATCTTATAGTTTTTCTCTTTGAAACATCTGCACGTCTTCTGCTCATACCACCTCACTCGTTTATGAGTTTCTGATGTCTTCCATAAACTCAGTGGTCCGTTTTCTATACAACGTTGAAAAACGAAGTTTTCTACCCTTAGAGTTTACAATCTAAGGTTTAAGATGATGATCAACGTTTGGACATTGTAACCAATACGAAGTTCTTCATTTGGGGTTTCCACGACCGTGAGAACTGTTGATGCTTCGTTCAGTGATGTTATTCAACCCTCCATTCCCCGGGAAGTGGCACATACACACCTGAGGACATCAATGTCAATGTCTGAAATTCATCTCGTGTATGCAATTGCTGCCTTGGAGGCCAACTCCTACATCAAGGCCCGCGACTCCCATCTGGGCTCAACTGATTAATACGGCCCTAATAACTATACATGATTCACTAGTCTGAAGGTAAGATAGGTGGGTAAAAAGGTAGGACTGACGACCTTACTGGCTATCGCGAGTTAAGAGGGATTCCGCTGACCTTGTCGCCTCTCAAACTCTCAGACTTCATCATCCATGTAGTCCAGTTCCTGCAAAACGTCGATTCTGTTTTGCTACGCCTGGATGGGTGATGCTCCTCTGACGAAGACGGAGGGTCGACGGCAAGACAAAGTTAACTTTGGCATCTCCGTTCGGGAACTGAGGATTTGTTGTGAGCCTCATGATCCGCTGTTGCCATCGGCTATTGGCACAACTGAGAAAGATTATCTGAAGAGAGCTAGGATACCCCGGGGCTCGCCTAGTACCTGGATGATATTCATCTCCTGACCTTCAACTATTATGGGTTATGGGAACCCTGGGGACGACTTCGCAGTATCCCACTGAATTAACGACGGCACCTGAGCAAGGAACCTGGTGCTGGGAGTTCCCTCTCTACGGCCACTCCTTCACTCTCAACACTTCGAGGACTACTCCCCCAACCGTAGTGTCAGGCCTAGGCACAGGTGGACCCGCTGGCTTCATGAGCTATCTCGAGATCTGCTCCACTGTTCTAGCTGGATGGACTACAGTATTGGTAAGCCACGTGAATCCTTTAAGTAAAGGTAATCTCGTCTTGCGATGTTCTGTTTTATTTTCGTGATTACTATATAATTACTGTAGAGTCGTTGCTGTGATCTCTCAGCAAAGAGGAATAGAATTAATGACTGTAGTGTAGCAGAAAGTGTGAAGAGCAGCTTTGAAGGTCTAGCTATAGCATTAACTCTATTTACATTTGTGTGGAACCTTTTTGTGGCCACACTTGCTCGAAACTTGAGTTTGGAACATGTGCCGAACTTTGTTTTGAACCTGGTCACACACATGTTCGAAGCGCCAGTGTCACAAACATGTTGGTAACTCTATCGGATTCGTGTTGGTAGCACTGTTGTGGACGAAGCCTCGAGCTGCCGATTCGTCTGCAAATGAAACTGTCTGTAATGAACACGACACAAATGGGTGATTCGTATGTGTGGTTGATTGCACAGGAAATGCATGCCACCAAGCCAGTGCAAAAGGTTTTTAAAGTTCACATTGGGTTCGCATCCGATAAGACCAAATACTGATATAGTATACATGTGGACCTCAGACGTGTCATTCAGCGTATACTGTCACCTCCACTAACTCCGTTACACCGTCGGTGCATACTTAATGAACCTATGGCTAATGATGATTACGAATGTATTGTTATTGATAGCAATAAAGTACATGCATATACGATTCTATTTACATAACATCTATCGGCACTATACAATCTGTAATATACTCACGTAATTCATCGCTATGAGCGTAGTGGAATGTGTGAGTGTGCTCAAGATATACACGTACATTGGTCTTACTTTAAGATAATCACTGAGGCCATTGACAGGTGCAGGTCACACATCTGTCACTACGTCACAGATGGATTGTTTGGGATAGTTTCAACCTGTGAGTGAGTGAGACTGTGGGACTAATCCCCTGTAACCACGTACCACAGAGTCAGTGCTAGACGGTCTGCAGGCTATCATATTGGTTTTCTGAGCCGGGTTTCCACTTTACTGATGTCAGGTCCAATTTGGTTGAGTACCTGCTCAATCTCGAACTTTGACATCCTTGAAGAAATTCTGGAATGATGCACTGTGTCTACAACCGTGCAGGCAACAGTCCAGCCTCATCTCGTATTCAAGCACTGATAAGATTGTGTCTTTCACCATAGGGTGAGGGTCTTAAGCGAAGGACTCGCCTAAAGTCGTCGACGACGCCTGATCTGTTCTCCACATAACACTATCGCTGCTGCTGCAGTGTGTAACGCGTCCTCACCCGTCACCATGGTGCTGGGTGCTGGCAAGGACAAGCGAGGACTAGACATCTTTACTTCACGAGACAGTTGAGCAATTATTGAGGGATTCTTTATCTAGTATTACCTAAGTTTCCCTATGAAATCTAATTTACCAAAGTGGTGATGCTGATGAAGACTTGTACACTATGGGCGTTGAGGTCTGTGAAGAGAAGTGTGTGAGGGGGACAATGAACCGTGAGAACTAAGATCAGGTGGAACATGGGTTGTCGGAGAAGAGATGGGGAGAGCGAAGGGTAGATATAGTAGGGTTTAAGGGTGGGAGAAGCCAAGGGACGGTGAAACTCGGTATCATCGTAACTCTGGGGAGTGAGAGATAAGAGCCATAAGGATATGAACTTAGTAAGAATATTCGAAAGCGCTTTGAGCGGTGGATGTAGTTAAAGAATGTGAAAAATATCTGAGGATGAGGACTAGGGAAGGATGATCGGAGTAAGGCAGAAGCTACAACTAGAGTTGGCTAGACCTAAAACAATGGGTGACCAAAAGTAATACAAAGGTGGCTAGCTAGACCTGGAGCTGTAGTTAGACTTCGAGCAAGAGAACCGGAGAACAATGAGAACCTGAGTCAGTTAGCAACAAGAATGATGACAGACATGAGATGTATCAACTACGATTGAAAAAAGAAATGAAAGTAGGGAAAAAGTGACGAATCTAGTGTACTTAATGGTCAAAATATTTACATTGTCACCATGATGCATCATCGTATTTACAAAAAGCTCTCTGAAGTTAGCGGAAAAATGACAGAAGTTTTTCTCTAGTCAGAACTCGAGTAGCATTTGTGGCTGCGATGTTTCCTCGATCGTAGCTGAATTTTCATACTTCTCTCTGTAATGACATGGAGGAGGAGACTGGCAAGCTGGGTCCCTTACTAACACAGGGATTATCAGTGGGTGGGAGACGATGACGCTTTCATAGTCCACAAGAAGGCTCGGTACCTCCACGACCGGGGTCTTGGAAGAGCCAAATGTGTGGGACATAAACCTAGAGGACTTTGACGGCTGACGCAACGCTAGAGAGCAAGTCTTCAATTCACTGCACCAAAATCATTCAGCTACCGTAATTTCATGAGTGATGAATGTAGGAAGGACTACTATTTTGCATATGTTTCCTACCGGCAGAAACAACAGCGTGGAACACATCTTGCTACTACAAAATGAGGAAGTAGCTTCATAAGCGTGAACTCCAACCCCCAGTCACTTTTGGGTAACCTACGAACTATTGTTTCAATAAAGAATTTTGTAATTTGTTACGTACTGTCCAAAGAGCTACGAGGTCAAGATGGCATCAGTCGTCTATCACCATTGTGATCACTAGAATGTAGGGAAGACACTCGGGGAAACACAAGAGCACCGTCCCAGCAGGTAAGGGGATGACTCCCTCCCTCCTGTACAGTGATAGGAGTGAGCACGTCCCTGAGCGGCTGACAGAATGTAACGATAATTGTGGACCAAGGAAGACTCACAGCAGGATCACACCACCGACACACTAGCTGCAGGACTTGAGGGCAAAGATTGTCGCTGACCTGTGTGTCCCAGAGTACCAGATACGTCCGTCTGTGTCCCAGAGTGCCAGACATGTGCGTCTGTGTCCCAGAGTGCCAGACATGTGCGTCTGTTTCCCAGAGTGCCAGACTGATCCGTCGGTGTCCCAGAGTGCCAGACACGTCCATCTGTGTCCCAGAGTGCGGGACACGTCCGTCTGTGTCCCAGAGTGCCAGACTGATCCGTCGGTGTCCCAGAGTGCCAGACACGTCCATCTGTGTCCCAGAGTGCGGGACACGTCCGTCTGTGTCCCAGAGTGTCAGATACGTCCGTCTGTGTCCCAGAGTGCCAGACACGTCCATCTGTGTCCCAGAGTGTCAGATACGTCCGTCTGTGTCCCACAGTGCCAGATGTATGTGTGATACAGAGTACCAAATGCCACGTACCTGTGTGATCCATAGACCCAGTTCGAAGTGTAAACTCAGAGTGCCAGCTAACCAGAGTGCCGGTTTACACCCTCACTCTGACAGTACCATATTGCAGACGTGTAACGAAAACCAGAGAAAAAAAAATAACGAATCCTCCTCTAGAACATCACATCATCTATAACGTAATGACAAATGGTATATTGAAAAATTATTCATATATCTTTATTCTACATATTTCATTACAGAAGACATTTCTCAGAGGCGGCATCTGATGGCTACAGTGATATCAATTTCGCTTCAAGTCTCCGCCCTTGATGTATTGTATCAAATTTGGCCGGACTCAAAATCAGAGCAGTGATGGATCGTCTGCCTCCCTGCTGGCATTTACGCATTACTCCCTGCAAGTGTAGCCGTATCGAGAGATCATCCGGCTCCTCTGTGTCCTCTGAACCTCCACAAAGGGACGGAATAAATGTGCAGACATAAGTTATCTAAACCTCGACAGAAAACGAGTGCATGATAAGTATCTTTACCTGCACAACTGAACGGACTGAGTTTGAAATAAGGATCTAAGTCTCCATATACGATCGAGATAAGTACTGAATGGATGTCCCAACCCCAAAAACTAAATGCAATAAGGGCAAAATAAGCATCCCAACCAACTTGATTCAAAAAAAGCAACAAAATAAGGACATGAACCACGACGACTGCATTAAATAAGTACTTGAATCTCCATAAACGAAGGAAAATAAGCGATCAGATCTCACTGAAGGATCGGAATATGCGCAGCGCCAGAACTACATGGTCTCAACTCTGATAGATTTCTCATTTTTTTCCATTTGAATTCGACCCAAGGGGAGTTTGAATCCCTTGACCTGTGAAAGATTCTCGCCCTCCAGGTGCCCGCCTTCGTCCCGCGTAGGAAATTCAGACACTCGAATTGATTTCCGTAATTTTCCTTTAATTGAAACCGATGATCCTCCTGCGATTCGTCCATATAAGTGATGGGGTTTCAGAAATGTCGTAGCGACGGCCAGAACGATGTGTCATTTTCAGCTGAGCCTGCAAGTGACATAAACATTTCTATCACGTGTGTTTTGGACGATATATATATATATATATATATATATATATATATATATATATATATATATAGATAGATAGATAGATAGATAGATAGATAGATAGATAGGCAGATAATTTGATAGATATATGAATTCTTTCACCAGTTTGCCGTTTCCTGCGTAGCGAGGTAGCGCCGGGGACAGAAAAAGTCGTGGCATCATTTATTCACATCCATCCTCGACCCCTCATTTATGATATAAAGAAAACAGACTTACCTCTGTCAACAGTCAAACCTCACAGACCTTCCCATGGTCCTGACCGCTTGTCCTGACCGCTTCAACGACATAGTTCAGCTCGTTGACAGCACGTCGCCCCGTGTAGACCACATCCCTCAAGTTCTCTCTATCCTATGCTCGTTTTTCACCCTCCTGCATGTTCAGGGCCCGATCGCTCAAAATCCTTTCCCCTCCTTTCTTCCATTTACAATTTGTCTTCGCGTTGGCCTTGTTCCCATGACTGCTGACACGTGTATCCTCTTTGTCAACCTTTCCTCACTCAAGTCTTTTCATAAGTCTAAACCATTTCAGCAAAACCTCTTCTGTTCTTTCAACCACATTTTTTTATAGTTCCACACATCTCTCTTACTCTTTCGTTACTTACTCGATCAAACCACCTTACACCACATATTGACATCAAACAATTAATTTCCACCCTCCTCCAAACAGCCTTATCTAAAACTCATGCCTTGCATTCATATGATATAATTGGGACTACTATTCCTTCAAACATACCCGTTTTTGCTCTCCCAGATAACGTTCTCTTTCTCCACACATCAGCGTCACTAGAAATATTGCCTCCTCACCCACCTTGTGACTCACTTCTGCTTTCATTGTTCCATTCGATACCATGTCCGCCCCAAGGTATGTAAAACACTTCACCTCTTCCGAGTTTTCTCCATTCAAACTCACGCTCTAGCTAATCTGTCCCTCAACCATACCAAACCTGGCAACTATGACTTTATTCATATTTACATACTCTCAACCTCCTCCTTTCATACATTCTTCCAAACTCAGTCACCATCTTCTGCAGTTTCTCACTTGAATCTGCTATCAGTGCTGTATCATCAGCAAACAAAAACTAACTCACTTCCCAAGCCCTCTCATCCCCCATAGACAGCATACTCGCCCCTGTTTCCAAGACCCTCCCATTTACCTCCCTAACTACTCCATCAATAAACAAATTGAACAACCCTAGTGGCATCACCCACCCCTACCACAGACAAACTTTCACTTGAAACCATTCACTCTTCTCTTCCTACTTGTACACACGCCTTTTACTTTTGTTAAAAACTTCTCATTATTTCTTGTAGCTATATTTCCACAACACACATTCTTACACACACACACACATATATATATATATATATATATATTTATATATTTATATATATATATATATATATATATATATATATATATATATATATATCTGAGTGAGAAGAGGTTAACAAAAAGGATATATGTCTCAGAAGTGGAAGAAACAAGGAGAACGGGGGACCAAATTGGAGATGGAAGGATGGTGTGAAAAAAATTATAAGCAATCGGGGCCTGAAATTGCAGGAGGGTGAAAGGCGTGCACAGAATGGAATGAATTCGAGCGATGTGGCATACAAGGGTCACTAGACTGAACAGGGCATGTGAAGCGTCTGGTTGTGGATGGGGATTTGTGGTTTCGGTGCACTACACTTCACAGCTAAAAAGTGAAAATGAACGAATGCGGTCTATCTTCGTCTGTTCCTGGCGTTCCCTCACTAACGTGGGAAATGGCGATCAAGAATGAAAGAAAACGAAAAAAAAAAATATATATATATATATATATATATATATATATATATATATATATATATATATATATATATATATATATATATATTTTTTTTTTTTTTTTTTTTTTTTTTTCTCAGCATCGCTTGATGTGTCTTACATGAAGCTGAAGGTTTAGACTCATGTAAACGACTACGTAAATGGAAATGATGATCTAATCTGGTGTTGTCTTACGCGCACCAGCGATGTATTTGCAAAACACGAATTTACGAAGCACCTTCAACACCACACCTACAAGCCACTCTGTTGACGACTCTGCGTGAAGGTTTACCTGATGCAGAAGAGAGAGAGAGAGAGGGGGGGGTTAACTGAGATAATGTAGCACAAGACAGTGAAGAAGGGTAGGGAAGAGAATTGAATGACAAACAAATAGGGTAAAGAGACAAGATGGAAAGACAAAGAATACAAGGGAAAAAAGGCGGAAGAGGGGAAGCGAAGGTTGGAAATATGAGAAGTGAAGCGAGTGATAAAGGAGAGAAAGTGATGATGAAGGTAAATGCGTAAATGAGAGGAGGAATAGGAAGTACGAAGAAAAGAAAAAACGCTTAAAAAGAAATAAGAAGAAAGGAGAAGATTAGAGGTGAAACCAGGAGTGTAAAAAAAAAAAAAAAGGAAAAAATAATGAATTGAGGAATGGAAGATGAAAGGAGAAGGATCCAATCTGACAATGGCCGTGTGAAAGACGAACTCAAAAAACCTCCCGTCGTCGTCCGGCAGCTGGGCCACCTGCTGTGGATGTATCGGCTGTGTTGACAGAGTTGTTCTCAGAGATGACAAGTTTATTGAGAGAAGGAGAACCTGGTCAGGTACAGGGAAGGGAAGGGAAGGGAAAGGGGGATATGGGTGTGTGTGTGTGTGTGTGCGTCTAGACAGACAGCTTTATATAACACAGTAAAAAAGAAAAAGGAAAAGGGAAAACTTCCGTGTATGGAATTCAATAAGCGGGCTGGGGCCGGCCAGGAATATTTAGGGTAGAGCTGAAGGGGAAATATTGTTCGGCACAGAGAGAGAGAGAGAGAGAGAGAGAGAGAGAGAGAGAGAGAGAGAGAGAGAGAGAGAGAGAGAAGGATACGTAGAGTTACATAGTCACACAGACCACACAGACCCCAAGGTCCAAGCGAGGAGGTCTGGCCTTAACACTTCCGAGAAAGAAGCAGTGACAGGCAAAGGATAACAAAACGAAGAGACACAGGCAGACAGACAGACTGCGCGGCGAGCTAATGCATGCAGGAATAATACGAATGCTTTCGCCGATGAAAGACCAAAGGTGATTAAAGATAATGTAATGGCCGTTGTGCTGAGACCACAGGCAATGATAGATTAAGGGCAGGAGGAGGCGTACCGAGATGAGGCTACGATAATGATGATGATGATGCTAATAGAATTAATTGCAGGGAGCGAGGCTGGGCTGGGTGGGAGACCGGCTGACGGGAGCTGGGAGGGGAGAGGGGGGGAAATGAGATTCAAGATGACTTTGAGAGAAAGAAGGATATGCAAAGAGAGAGAGAGAGAGAGAGAGAGAGAGAGAGAGAGAGAGAGAGAGAGAGAGAGAGAGAGAGAGAGAGAGAGAGAGAGAAACGCTAATGCCAACAGTGTGGCGCGTGTGTTGGATGAGTATAAGAAAGAAGAATTAGGATTTCAAAGTCACCCCAGAATTTTAGGAGTGACACAAAAGACATCCTACTGGACGCGTTGCCGACATGAACCCAAGAATCCTTCGTCGGGACTTCAGCTGTCCCTGCACACGTGGAGGTCCTTACGAGAACATTTGGGTAAATCTTTCCTGTAGCACCAGCTGGATGGCGAGACATTCCATGAGCAAAGTTTCCAGAGTTGTAGAGAGATTGTCATCAACTAGGGAGATGCCATGCATGACTCCATTAGATCTACGCCGAGATGAGATACAACAAACATTCCTGGGATCTTAAGACGATGAAGAGTGTCAGTGACGCTTGCACGAGGGAGATCCTCCTGAAGTCCACCTTCAAAAATTAATCCACATTGCGTGAGCCCTTCACCTGAGGGATTCATCGACCCAAACGATAGCTAATTTATCACGAACACGTAGAGAAAAATCACCCAAAAAGTAACGAAAAGTAGATGAATTAAAAGGTTATGCCCACAGAGGTAGAAGTGTTAGATATAACCATTTAGGTTTGGTTAGGTTAGGTTAGCTTAGGTTAGGTTAGGTTATACCCACAGAGGTACAAGTGTAAGATATAGCCATTAAGGTTTGGTTAGGTTTGGTTAGGTTAGGTTAGGTTATACCCACAGAGGTACAAGTGTTAAATATAACCATAGCCTCTCTCGGTTAGACATACATGAAATGCTTCCCTAAGAAGATCTTTGATTACGAAATCCCCGAATATCAGCCAACCTTAACAACAAAGATTATTCCGGTCTAGAATCTGACAGGCGAACTGACAGCAACTCCGACCGCATCCATCAACAACGCTGAATCGTAGAGCAACAGAGATCCAAAGTTTTTACAAATAAAGAAATGATTCCTCTGTACAAAAGGCGATAGACAGACAGACTCCTTTTAAAGACGTCAACAGAAACATCTTTGAATGTAGTGATGATGATTCATGGACCTAGTGATGCCTCACGCACTCCTGCAAGGTGGATATACCGCCACTGGCGTTCTCGACAAGGAAGGAAGACTTTGTATATGACTCATAAGATACTACGATAATGTGTATCTATTTCCATCTCGTGAGGAGACGTGAGGCGTCATGAGATCCGTGAATCAGAGAATAGTCACTGAGGAGGTACTGTCTTGGGCTCATTGTGACCTGAGGGTTAGGCTACCTGGCTGTCATACATATGGACCAACGATCGATTCTCGGGGTATAATGGCAAGTAGATCACATCAGATATGTGTAAATTTCACACACGCACACACACACACACACACACACACACACACACACACACACACACATATTATATATCTTTTCTTTCATACTATTCGCCATTTCCCGGGTTAGCGAGGTAGCGTTAAGAACAGAGAACTGGGCCTTTGAGGGAATATCCTCACCTGGCCCCCTTCTCTGTTCCTTCTTTTGGAATATTAAAAAAAAAAAAAGAGGGGAGGATTTCCAGCGCCCCGCTCTCTCCCATATAGTCGCCTTCTACGACAAGCAGGGAATACGTGGGAAGTATTCTTTCTCCCCTATCCCTGGGGATAACTTTATATATATATATATATATATATATATATATATATATATATATATATATATATATATATATATATATGTATATATATATGTATATATATATATATATATATATATATATATATATATATATATATATATATATATATATAGGGGAGAAAGAATACTTCCCACGTATTCCCTGCGTGTCGTAGAAGGCGACTAAAAGGGGAGGGAGCGGGAGGCTGGAAATCCTCCCCTCTCGTTTTTTTTTAATTTTCCAAAAGAAGGAACAGAGGGGGACAGGTGAGGATATTCCAAAAAAGGACCAGTCCTCTGTTCCTAACGCTACCTCGCTAACGCGGGAAATGGCGAATAGTTTAAAAGAAAAAAGAAATATATATGGATAAAAAAGCAAGACCTGACTACCGTTTAAGACACTAAAATAGCAGCGGTAGTTAATAAGAACACGACGGGAACACATAAGCTGTGGCCTCAGAAAAAGAACCTTAATAATGACTTTAATGACCCAATTAAGCCGTGATCACTCAATTTCCTGTAGGCTGGGGGAAAGGCCGATAACACTCTTATCTTTACTGCCTAAATATAGTGTGACATGCATAGATGCCAACGTTGGTAAGATCAACCAAACCACCTGACACATACATGGGTATAGGTACAATAACATTAATAGAATATATGGACGTTTTCTACACTACCAGTGAATATAATCAAGGTTATAAATACAACACAAAATTCATGGGAAAAGGACGAATTAGGGGAAAGACAACATAATATCATATTATGTCCTTCTAGCTTCACTAATTCCTGCTGCACAGGACGATAATGACATGGTACTCCGCCTCAGGTTACTGGTGTTAAGTTCACTTCATGGCTTATCAACTCGTTACTCTAGTCATAAACACATGAGAATCCTCAGCTGTGGAGTGTAGGCAGGCAGTGTCCGTGCGTTCGTGCGTGCTCCTTGCGCTCTTGTGACGGACCGCCCGCCCTCACAGCGACGTACCTCGCTCACAGAGGTGTGTACCTTGCGCCCGCCAGGCATCGGTACGGCTCACGTTCTCGCTACGTCCTCCGTCACTAGGGATAGGACTCTCACACGCCAGAGTCCCCGCCAGCTAAGACGCCGTCCATATCTCCCTTCACGACCAGGGTCCTCTGCCAAGCTGCGGACCACCGGAACGAGAGCCTGGGATTGTGATGGCTGGTCTGTGCCTTCCCCCGAGCCAGGCGGGTTTCCGTGTGCTATAAACGAAGAGTTGTGAGTGATTCACGCCATACTAACCTCGTCTCTGCTCGCGTCTTTGTGCTGGGCTGTGTCGGGTTTCAGCAAAGCAATTGATTCAGTTTCCTTAGTTGATTACTTATGAATACCTTCAGTATTCTAAGCTCGTCTCAATCCCTATGTGTCACCATGTGTCCTTTAGCACTGTATCTCCTTGTTCGAACATCTTGAAACATTACATTTCTGGACATTCGTTCGACACCACGGGACACACGCTCTTGGCAGGCGCCATGAGTCGTATGAGCAAAACACTTCAACCTCCACAATTAGCTTACAGCTACAATGATGACACAGGCTATGAAAGAAACACCAAGTCACTTACATCCTTTCTAACAGTCTGATGTTTCGCTTATTAAGTAGCCGAACAATCTGAGAAAATACCTATGACTGGTGCGTATACCTCCCTCGCTTAAAAGGGGGTGGAAGGGAGGGGAAGGTGTTCATGTGGTGCGCCACCTGCACAAAACAACAGCGAGGTCGCATCACTTCACACAGCCACACGGAGCTGATGCCACTTGTAGATTTTCGCTCCCTACATTCTCTATCTTACAGCTGCTGCTCTGCTGCTGATGTAAACCTTTCTTTAGTCTGAGCTTGGCTCCCCTAACATGAAGGTCATCTCATCTGACAGATGATTGGCTGAGGCAGCTCTGGAACTCACCACACACACATAAACACCCCCACCCACACACCAATGTATATGATGACAGAGACAATGTTGGCAATATATGTCATCACATTCCTTTACGAGAATGTGCCAGACGTAATAATCATAAACCTCAGTAAAAGATTAGGTCCTCCTCGATGTTTCAGGTTTTGCTGAAAATGCCAATAACTGGACTGTTACATCGAGTGAAAACTTCAAGAATAACTGTTCGCCATCAATCGTGCCACTGTGTCATTTAACCACGATGTATCACCTCACATTACCACCTCTGCAATGAGACTAAATAGCTGAAAACTATTGAAAGAAACTGGAAAAAAATCCTTTCCATTGATGGTGAAGCAAATGTATTCTTTTTTTATTTGCAAGTTGGGGAACCACAATCTCGTTTCCTTGCGATGAGTGATGAAGGCAAATTGGGGTGATGGAAGAGATCAAACGAATTAATCCTGACGCTCTCCAACAAATTTTTTTTTCTGAACACACAAATGCTATTCAGGTGTTGATGGGCGTGCCCCAGCACGAACGGTAATGACATTTTGTTTCCCCATCAGTCCTCCGCCTATTCCTCCTCCTCCTCTTCCTCCTCCTCCTCCTCCTCCTCCTCCTCCTCTGCTCCTGTTCACCTTTCTCGCAAAAGGGGTGGGACTATGTGTCCGTCTGACACTGTTGAAGTGGAGAACAAGGGCAGATGGAAGTAAAATTTGAAGACTTCAGTTGCTTCATTAAATCTCTCTCTCTCTCTCTCTCTCTCTCTCTCTCTCTCTCTCTCTCTCTCTCTCTCTCTCTCTCTCTCTCATAAGTTCGCTACCATTACGACTGCTGCGTAAGGCATAATGATATAATCCAACTTCAGCTCATTTCAGATCCCAGCTGTGGCTAGAGTTCAGCACTATCTGTTGCTGAGTAGTCAGAGAGAAGAATATTTGTCCCATTGGATGAATTGGAAGGCAAGGAAAAAGGATGAGCAGATGAATTCAAAACCTTAGAAGAGGCGATACAAGGGAAGCAGAAGGCAGGAAGTAGGTCCATGTAATGGAACCTATGCTCATTCCTGAAACATCTGAGATGTTTCCTGTATGATAACGTGTAAAGCAGCAGCGTCATAATTCTATTGAGAATGGTTTCGAGTTTACACTTCCGTACATCACAAGGGTCGCCTCTCATTCAAGTTCTTCTAAGAATGTATGAAGAGCCATCTGCTGTACTATCCTGTCTCTATCTATAGTGGTGGATGAGGAGGAGCCATCTGCTTTACCGCACTGTCTCCATCTTTAGTGGTGGATGGGGAGGAGCCATCTGCTTTACTATCCTATCTCTATCTGTAATGGTTAGTGGCGAGGAGCCATCTACTTTATCATCCTGTTGCCACCTATAGTGGTGGATGAGGATGAACCATCTGCCTTATCATTCTATCGCCACCTATAGTGGTGGATGAGAATGAACCATTTGCTTTACTATCCTGTCTCCATCTGTATAAAGTAATGTAGGATGCTGTTACCCTCCTGTACGTAGCCCAGGGATACTCAAACTGAGGTCTGTGGAACCCAATGGTATTTTGAAAGCTTGATGGGTGTCACTTGATATCTTCCATAATAAACTAGGGGAAAAGTCAGATGATCTTACGATCTTTGTTCTCGTTATTTGTTAACGAGAGTAACTGGAGAGATGAGTGAGCTGAGAGTCTTTCAGATACACTGAAGTGTAATATACATTCGTATACGTTAATCTTTTCATGTAAATGACATGTTCAAGGCTCGGAAGTGTCTAGGGAGGATTGGCAACTCCATCAAGCTTTGATATGTACTGCTCCCCACACAGTCATACCATGAAACAGGAGCGTCTCTTGTAAGCAAGCACACGGCCGATGGTCAAACACAGCTCGCTCTGGCTGATGATGCGAGATTATCAGTGTTTATTGGTTCAGTTCTCTTGGTTCATGTGAGTTGTGACCATGTTGATGTCATGAAATGCACTGTAAACATCTCTTATCTTTCACTTCATGCAGTAAACAAATATGATGATGCTTTATACAGATCTATTTTCGTCCAGGCTATAAGTCAGTAGAAGCTAACATAGGTGTCAGTTTTTCTTAATGTATTCCGTGTTGAATTATGACTATACTAGAACCTCTTTGATAAGGTTGTGGTAATATATATATATATATATATATATATATATATATATATATATATATATATATATATACATCATACAAACCTCCAACAGCCAGGATCGAACCCGGGACCCCAGTGCAACAGGCGGGAGCGCTACCCCTAGGGTATGATCATAGCCTAGGGGTAGCGCTCCCGCTTGTTGTACTGGGGTCCCGGGTTCGATCCTGGCCGTTGGAGGTTTGTATGTTCTATGAAGGTGCGTGTTCCTCTGCACAAAAAGCTTTATTGGTTTCAAAACGTTTCAAAACCTCAACAGCCTAACCGATCATGCTCGTCATACACCATCAGGTTCCTCTCTTACCTCTCCCTTCCATGTTCTGTGCTCCCTCACCCACTACTCCACCCTAACCTGCCTCCCGCCCCGTGCACTCCCTCACCAACCAACCCCACCCTCCACCTCCAGCTATACCTCACCCTTCGTGTAATGATGATGATGGCCTAGCAGCCGGGATGGTATCAGTAACCATCCTCAGCGTTAATGTTGCGCCATGTGATTAAGGCTTAACCACCCTGTATGAGACGATACGACCCTTGACATGACCTATGACCTAAGCGTCATGCTTTCAAGTCCAAGGTTAACGACCATTTACTCCACTGTGTATAACAGTGTGGAATTGATATTTACATTTTTTTCCAATTTACCATAAAGACATGTAAACGCTCTATATCAATGTAATACCACTTCAAGATACATACGCATATCATATACAACATTCCACGCTAATACAGCACTAATCCCATACGCTTTTTTGATGTTAGCTGAGATGGCACGGGCAGCTGATATCCTAATCTCATATTATATACATATATATATATATATATATATATATATATATATATATATATATATATATATATATATATATATTGGAAAGGATCACAATTTTGCGCGTGATCAAGTATATTCCAATGAGTCCACGGGGAAAATGAAACAAGTTCCCACGTGCACTTTCGTGTAATAATCACATCATCAGGGAAGAAACAGGAGAAAAATATAACAGTCAGTTGATATACAGCGAAAAGACGTAGCTAGGACGCCATTTGGTGAACATGTAATTGTCCAAGACAAACAACGAGCGTATCATAAACTTATTATGTGGACAAGAAGGTGCATTGTTTACAAATTTTATCAACAATAACGTTATCCAATTTGTATACACCTTCACTGATATTAAGATTATAATTCTTTGTGTATTCAATAGTACACGAAAATGCACTTGGGATCTTATCGTGTTTCATTTTCCCCGTGGACTCATAGGAATATATATATGGTGGATGAACAGCTGAGTCGACTGTGGACCAACTGCTGCAACCAGGATTCGAACATATACGCTCGACCGTGGGCGGCCCGTGAATGCTTCACGGTTGGGAACGCTAACCACTACACCACGGAGGTACATAGCATACATGTAGCCTCCTATGACTTAGCCTAGGATAGTCGAGCCTTGCATCAGGCAAGGGGCACCACTGGCAAAAGCCTTATAGCAACTGAATCCTGGAAAAAGAAAATATTCAGTGATGTTTTTTTTTTCCTTGCATCATCGTGGCATAATGAGAAAATCCAGATACATAAAATAAGGAAAAATATTCCAGCACTGAAATTAATGGAGCTCTTGAAGGCCAAAGTGGATCATTAGTTTTTGTAATTAATATAAAGTGATTTAATTACATGATTACAGCTGCCCAGTTTTACTGATTTCCTTCATCAGCTTTGTTTATCATGTAGATAAGAAAAAAAAGTTAAGGCGTTTATCTGTTGAAACTTAAATGTAATGAACATCTTAGCGACAACAGGTATTTACTTAAATGCGTTGCTTTCAGAACCTCTATACATTGTAATGACACGGAGAGTGGAATTCATGGTAAGTTCTTTTAACGCTAATGGTGATATAGATGAAAAAGAAGATATAAGAATGAACTTAGTAATAATAACAATTACATTAATGGTAATAATGATAATGATAATAATAATGATAATAGCAAAGATGATAATACTAATAAAATCAAAATGATATTGATAATAATAATATTAATGATAATAATAATAATGATGATAATAATGATAATAATAATAATAATAATGATAATAATAATAATGATAATAGTAATAATTATAATAATAATAATAATAATAATAATAATAATAATAATAAAATAATAATAATAATAATGATAAATAATAATAATTTATCCCTGGGGATAGGGGAGAAAGAATACTTCCCACGTATTCCCTGCGTGTCGTAGAAGGCGACTAAAAGGGGAGGGAGCGGGGGGCTGGAAATCCTCCCCTCTCGTTTTTTTTTTTTTTTTTTGATTTTCCAAAAGAAGGAACAGAGAAGGGGGCCAGGTGAGAATATTCCCTCAAAGGCCCAATCCTCTGTTCTTAAAGCTACCTCGCTAATGCGGGAAATGGCGAATAGTTTGAAAGAAGAAAATAATACTAATAATAATAATACTAAGAAGAAGAAGAAGAAGGATCCACAACATTATTAATGGTGTTCCGTATGTTTGCCTGTGAAGCACTCCAAGGTCGACTACAGTTACATTTCCCATCCAATGTAACTTCATACAAAAGGTAATTTAGATCCATGAAGTTGCACACCTTTTAACAAGATGTTAACAGCAGATGAAAGACACTGAAAATCACTTACATGGGAGGGCTAAACATGTAGCATATCATTGCAGGTAAATAAACGTTAAGCCATGTATTTGACTGGAAGCTAAGAGACTGGCTCGGTTAGTGTACTTCCCTCTATTGGTCTGCAACACTCTCTCTCTTGTCATGATGGAACGCAACGAACATATCCACCTTCCAAAACCCTAAACAAAGCTGCAGTAGATAACACTATTGTATATCTCAGATAATACAGCTAACCAACTTTCAGATCTATCGTATATGTCAGATAATACAGCTAAACAGCTTTCAGATTCATCGTATATCTCAGATAATACAGCTAACCAACTTTCAGATCTATCGTATATGTCAGATAATACAGCTAAACAGCTTTCAGATTCATCGTATATCTCAGAAAATACAGCTAAACCACTTTCAGATTCATCGTATATCTCAGATAAAACAGCTAAACCACTTTCAGATTCATCGTATATCTCAGATAAAACAGCTAAACCACTTTCAGATTCATCGTATATCTCAGATAAAACAGCTAAACCATTCTCAGATTCAGTTACACATTATGTTCATCCTGGAATACATTCCCGCTCTGCGTTGTGAGTTGTATTTCTTTTTTTCTTCCTCGTTGTAAGTCTATCCGCCCAGAGGATTATAAAAGCATTGTTAATTGCTTAGCGTAATCATCACTCATCGCTCCGGCTATAAGGCTATCATAGCTGCTGCTTCCAATTGGAAAGTAAACCCTTTTTTTTTTCCACGTTTTATTGATTCGCTGATCAAGCTTAATGCGACCTGTCAATCTGTCTCCTCCAGGTGCACACTAAAGGTCAATAAAGACTTTTGTGTTGCTTGCGGTCTACCGCTCTTCCGGGCAGACGGTGCGTGGAGAGAGAGAGAGAGAGAGAGAGAGAGAGAGAGAGAGAGAGAGAGAGAGTATATGTTTATATATATATATATATATATATATATATATATATATATATATATACATATATATATATATATATATATATATATATATATATATATATATATACACACATATATTCAAAATTTCCTCTTGGAATCTCTCAATTCCAGTCATTGGTCCAATGACGTGTGACATCCAGTGTTAGAGACCTGAGGCATACAGACATCCGCTAGAGACCGGCTGGTTTCTAGTTTCAGTTGACACCGCGCATCTCCGAAACACGCGACATCATCACAGCCGGCATCAGGATCTTAGAATACGGTGATTCTGAATTTCATATAAGCACAAACAACAGAAATACAACGACAGATTCAACCAAACCAATGGAATTAATTTAATCGTCTATAGATTTCATATGAAGGAACTTAGTACCTTAAATTGTGTATATGTGATATTACTGATCATGTGTGACCACGGGGATGAACGCGTTTTGTGTATGAAGGAACTAAGACCACATACTAACTGCTTATGTCTTCAGACACAGGAAGAGAAGATGTGTTAACCACAGTTCGGCAAGTCATATATTACAACGTGTAATGATAAATAAAGGGATTTCGCCTCTCTACTCACAAGTCAGGTCGTCTGCTAACCTCGACTGCCTGTGGACAATTTCTGCCAAAGAAGAAAAAAATCTTTTGCGTCTCTAGTGTTAGTCCTGGTGGAGGAGTTCCCTTTGTGACGTTTCTCTGGTTGAAAGCAAATCATTGCCGTCTCTCGTGTCACCACAAGGTTCTGTGAACCTTCCTCATCGCAACATAATTTTTGCGAGGCATTTTACTGGACGCTTCGATACAAGCACACAGGAACTTCAGTTCAGAGATGAAGAAAGTATTCTCTTCCTTGATCACCGTCGTTATTGAAATGGTATCGAGTCATTTGGAGAACACGTCGAAAACAAAGTGGAATGTGATGAGAAATATGGTTTCGAGCAATGGTTCTGGACAAGTCGAATTCCGGACAAGTGGAACGCGAGAGCTGGTACTTCGAAGCTCCACTTGTAAGCTGAATACAATCATATATAAATATGTAGACATAATAATTTGCACTAATCTACACTAAACGTCCTATTGATTCACCATTAGATAATCTCACACTGTTAAACTAAGATTTCATGATGCAAAGTGGAGCAGAAGGTGGAGGAAAGATGGGCAAGAGAGGTTACATCACTGGAAAAGTCTGAGAGCCACTGGTTAGATGGGGTTGGCCTCAGGTGGTCCAGTGGGGGAAACAGACCTGCCCCCTGTGACGACTGAATTGTCGATACTGGCAACACTGTTGCTTGCTCAATGTTTACAAGGGTCAATAACAGTTGTTGTGATGCATACATGAATACCCGATGAGACGCTACAGTGTCGCTATGACCGACAATTCTGGTGATATATGAGCGCAAAGATATGTGAACGCCAGCTGGGATGAAAGTAAGGATATGTGAACGCCAGCAGCTGGGAAAACCTCCAGTTGCAGATGTTGTGTGGTCTGTGAACCACAAGTGAGTGGAAATAATAATAATAATGTTAAAGGATTGTATCTAATGCTATGATATATCGAGATGTAAAGATTTTTTTATTGGGTTGGAAGCTCCAGTAACGGACAGACCTCCACATCAAAGTCGGGCCTTAATTGAATTATAGAGAGAGGTCAATGAAAGGGAAAAAGAAGAGACAAGGGAAAGTATTTACGAGTTTTGGAGGAAGTAAAAAAGAAAAAAAACTTTTTGAATATGCCGGGCCATAGTTATTGGAAAAACATGAGATGGTAGAGAGTGATAAAGTTTCGAGGTGTAGGAAAAGAAACAGTTGTCAAAATGGCCCACCCTTGAGTTGCCAACGGCCACACAGTGATCATGTGACGCAGAAGCTTGCTAAGTACTGCGTGGTCAAGTGAGTGGTGAGGCCATACGAGCAGCCAACTCTTAGGAGGAAAAGGCAAAGAAATACCTACAAAAGAGGGAAAATGAACCAACATTGCGGCTTAGGGCAAGCGGGTCAAGTATCGAAATTTGTCTGGGAGAGGAAGCGAGATATGAGGATGCAAAGTGAGAGAGGGAAGCTAAAAGATCCCCGGGGAGCTTTGAGATGAGACCCTGATACTACACCTCTCAAAAGCTATGGATATAACAAAGGGAACTACATAGGATTCCTCCTAATCCTTCAGGGGTGATGACCAGACTTTAATAAGATCGGAAATAACATCTCCACTTGATCTCACCTTACGGAAGCTATACTGGAGATCAGAGAGAGAGAAGAACTTTGATATTTGATATATCTGAGGATATGGGAGTTGAGGAGGGATTCAAAAACTTTGGAAATGGCAGATGTCAATGTAACGTCAAAATAGAGGGTTTAGAACAGTCACTCTTCCTAGGGATGGAATGTATCAACTCATGCTTCCAAAAGAAAGGAAATATATTTGGCTTTTAAACGAAACAGAACAGACGAACGAGTTCAGATGCAGGTTCAGGGGCCCATTCTATCAACGCAGGGAGATGAATGCCATTAGGACCTTGAGAAGCGCTTTTCGGACAGTTCGAGAATAGATTACGGAAAGGGATGCAGAATTAATCAGAGGAGCATCAGGGGGTGAAGGAATGTTAGAGTCATCCAAGGTGGAGTTCGATGAAAAACGGGAACCATAGAAAGTTGTTTACGGGAGAAACAGATATTGTTCTGTCAGAACGGAAAAGTGAGGGAAAGTTAGACCGACAGTTGTCAGTGATGTCCATAGCTAAAGATAAGAAACACCTATCAGTGGATGTCGAAGAGAGGTTTTATATATATATATATATATATATATATATATATATATATATATATATATATATATATATATATAATGTGTGTGTGTGTGAGAAGAACCTTCATATGTAAACGTTTTCCTTTGAACCAATGTGTTTACAAACATGTAATTCATGCTAAAGACATACTATAATCGTCACACTTAACAAGAAGTGATATACTTGATGCTGATTTTGATCCATACTACGTAAAATTTTAATAAAAAATGATTCGGTGAATGACCTCTTTTATGAATCTTTTAATGAATACGTCTCTATCATTTCTATAATTCCTAATATCTTATAGATCAAAGTGTATTTCGCATTTTACGAACTGAGTGTAAAAGGCATCGTGAAATTAATTCGAAATAGGTTTTCGAAATCATTAAGGAAGAGCGCGGAGAGGCCAGACCAGGCGGTCCTGTTCAAGGGAATCTTTTAATGCTTCGTTTGCAACGTCTGAATCACTGACTGAGATACGAACCGGTGAACGAGATGAAGCCTCAGAAAGTTCGTGAGAGAGACAGACGATCATGCTGCTACAGTGGCAACAATGACACGGCTACAGAGGGATATCAGGCTAAACAAGTACATGATATGAAAGAACATGGGATACCAGGACGATTGAAGACACGAGTGGGTCGTAGAAAGGGTCGAATCTCTCGGGTTCGGTACGCAATTCACAGCGAGACTGTGACGACTCCTGACTCCTAAATTCATGAATGAGTTTTTCAGCTGATGCGTTCGCAGTGTCTTCAGTTGGGAGTATAACATACCATAATACAGTCCAACATGTCATATTACAGTATAACACGCCATATTACAGTATAACATGCCATATTACAGAATAACATGCCATGTTACAGCATAACATGCCATATTACAATATTACATTCCATGTTACTGTATTACGAGAGCTTTGTTAACAATACCTGTCGCGTCGTGTGTTGACAGAAATTCAAAGTCTGTGAGCTTTGACTGCGAATAATTCTGAGAGATTTAGAACCATGTCAGGTTTTCGTACCATACTGAATGTTTTTCAAATTAAACGCGCACACACACACACACACACACACACACACACACACACAGTTTCCCACGTTTGCGAGGTAGTGCTAAGACAAGAAAAGGCTGCATCTCCTCACATCCACTTTCTAGCTGTCATATGTAATGCACCGAAACCACAGGTCCCTATCCACATCTAGGCTCCACAGCCTTTTCCATAGTTTACCCTGGACCATCACTGACAGCACGTATACTCCATTATACCACACTGTTCCAATTCACTCTATTCCATTCATGCCTTTCACTCTCCTGCATCTTTTTCACTCCATCATTCCATCACCAATTCGATCTCTTCGTTCTTCTTGTTCCCTCACTTCTGGCATATATATATATATATATATATATATATATATATATATATATATATATATATATATATATATATATATATATCCTCTTTGTCAAACTTTCTTCACTCATCCTCTCCATATATCCAAACTATTTTAGCGCACCCTCTTCAGCTCTCGCAACCACACTCTTTTTTTTTTACCACACCTCTCTCATACCCTGTCATTACCTACTCGATCGAAACATATTACCCCACATGTTGCCCTCAAACATTTCATTTCCAACACATCCACTCTCCTTCCCACATCCTTATCGATACATGGATGCCTCGCATCTGTATGATAAACTGGGACCACTACTCCTTCAAACATACCTCGTAGACAGCATTTTCTCTTTCCACACATTCTCCAGTGCTCCCAGAACCTTCGCTTCCTCCCACCGTATGACTCACTTACGCTTCCATGGTTCCATTCGCTGCCATGTCCATTCCCTGGTATCTAAAACACTTCACTTTCTCCAGTTATACTCCATTCAAACTCACAACCCAATTAACCCGTCTTTCAACCCTGCTAAACCTAATAACGTTTCTTCACATTTACTCTCAACAGCCTCCTTTCACACACCCTTTCAGACTCAGTCACCAACTTCTGCAGTTTCTCACTTGAATCTGTATCATCAGCAAACAATAACTAACTCACTTTCCAGGCCCTCTCATCCCCCACAGACTGCATACTCGCCCCTCTTTCCAAGACTTGCATTTACTTACATCAACACCTCATCCATCAACAAATTGAGCAACCATGATGACATCATATACTTGACATCAAGAGGCGAGGGGATATGTAGGTATATCAATAATTCTACGTGATAATGACGCCCTAACGGCACTGAGGCTAAAAGTTATATGTTTGATCCTGTTGGGGGGAAATTAAACTGGACAAACCGCTAAATAACCGATCCTTTCTTTCACAATTTTGATGATCCTAAAGAAATCTGATACAGCGTCGCGTTTAGCAGCGTGTTTTGTATCAAATTGATTAACCCGGGAATCAGTTGGAAGGTCGTAGGCCAGTGTAAGTGCTGTAAAAAATCCGCGTGATCGGATGAAATGGATATATTTGATATGGAGGAAATAAAGTGCTTCTCATGTGTGGTATAAAGCTGTGCACACACAATATAACGCCGGAGCTTTGGTCTATCGCTCCATGATTACCAATAACCGATCTGTTGACTCTTGTTTGGAGTGTCGATTAATCTGTTTTGGTTACGCAATTCTTTTTAATCATCTATATATATATATATATATATATATATATATATATATATATTGGAAAGCATCACAATTATGCGCGTGATCAAGATATTCCTATGAGTCCACGGGGAAAGTGAAACACGAAAAGTTCCCAAGTGCACTTTCGTGTAATAATCACATCCTCAGGGGAGACACAAGAGAGAAATATAACAGTCATTTGATTATTACACGAAAGTGCACTTGGGAATTTTTCGTGTTTCATTTTCCCCGTGGACTCATAGGAATATATATATATATATATATATATATATATATATATATATATATATATATATATATATATATATATATATCATCCATCGGTTAGGTTAAAGGTGTTGCTACAATGTGATATAACCATCAGGTATATTTTTTTTTTTTTTTTTTTTTTTTTATACTTTGTCGCTGTCTCCCGCGTTTGCGAGGTAGCGCAAGGAAACAGACGAAAGAAATGGCCCAACCCCCCCATACACATGTACATACACACGTCCACACACGCAAATATACACACCTACACAGCTTTCCATGGTTCACCCCAGACGCTTCACGTGCCTTGATTCAATCCACTGACAGCACGTCAACCCCTGTATACCACATCGCTCCAATTCACTCTATTCCTTGCCCTCCTTTCACCCTCCTGCATGTTCAGGCCCCGATCACACAAAATCCTTTTCACTCCATCTTTCCACCTCCAATTTGGTCTCCCTCTTCTCCTCGTTCCCTCCACCTCCGACACATATATCCTCTTGGTCAATCTTTCCTCACTCATTCTCTCCATGTGCCCAAACCATTTCAAAACACCCTCTTCTGCTCTCTCAACCACGCTCTTTTTATTTCCACACATCTCTCTTACCCCTACGTTACTTACTCGATCAAACCACCTCACACCACACATTGTCCTCAAACATCTCATTTCCAGCACATCCATCCTCCTGCGCACAACTCTATCCATAGCCCACGCCTCGCAACCATACAACATTGTTGGAACTACTATTCCCTCAAACATACCCATTTTTGCTTTCCGGGATAATGTTCTCGACTTCCACACATTTTTCAAGGCTCCCAAAATTTTCGCCCCCTCCCCCACCCTATGATCCACTTCCGCTTCCATGGTTCCATCCGCTGACAGATCCACTCCCAGATATCTAAAACACTTCACTTCCTCCAGTTTTTCACCATTCAAACTCACCTCCCAATTGACTTGACCCTCAACCCTACTGTACCTAATAACCTTGCTCTTATTCACATTTACTCTTAACTTTCTTCTTCCACACACTTTACCAAACTCCGTCACCAGCTTCTGCAGTTTCTCACATGAATCCGCCACCAGCGCTGTATCATCAGCGAACAACAACTGACTCACTTCCCAAGCTCTCTCATCCCCAACAGACTTCATACTTGCCCCTCTTTCCAAAACTCTTGCATTTACCTCCCTAACAACCCCATCCATAAACAAATTAAACAACCATGGAGACATCACACACCCCTGCCGCAAACCTACATTCACTGAGAACCAATCACTTTCCTCTCTTCCTACACGTACACATGCCTTACATCCTCGATAAAAACTTTTCACTGCTTCTAACAACTTGCCTCCCACACCATATATTCTTAATACCTTCCACAGAGCATCTCTATCAACTCTATCATATGCCTTCTCCAGATCCATAAATGCTACATACAAATCCATTTGCTTTTCTAAGTATTTCTCACATACATTCTTCAAAGCAAACACCTGATCCACACATCCTCTACCACTTCTGAAACCACACTGCTCTTCCCCAATCTGATGCTCTGTACATGCCTTCACCCTCTCAATCAATACCCTCCCATATAATTTACCAGGAATACTCAACAAACTTATACCTCTGTAATTTGAGCACTCACTCTTATCCCCTTTGCCTTTGTACAATGGCACTATGCAAGCATTCCGCCAATCCTCAGGCACCTCACCATGAGTCATACATACATTAAATAACCTTACCAACCAGTCAACAATACAGTCACCCCCTTTTTTAATAAATTCCACTGCAATACCATCCAAACCTGCTGCCTTGCCGGCTTTCATCTTCCGCAAAGCTTTTACTACCTCTTCTCTGTTTACCAAATCATTTTCCCTAACCCTCTCACTTTGCACACCACCTCGACCCAAACACCCTATATCTGCCACTCTGTCATCAGACACATTCAACAAACCTTCAAAATACTCATTCCATCTCCTTCTCACATCACCACTACTTGTTATCACCTCCCCATTTACGCCCTTCACTGAAGTTCCCATTTGCTCCCTTGTCTTACGCACCCTATTTACCTCCTTCCAGAACATCTTTTTATTCTCCCTAAAATTTACTGATAGTCTCTCACCCCAACTCTCATTTGCCCTTTTTTTCACCTCTTGCACCTTTCTCTTGACCTCCTATCTCTTTCTTTTATACTTCTCCCACTCAATTGCATTTTTTCCCTGCAAAAATCGTCCAAATGCCTCTCTCTTCTCTTTCACTAATACTCTTACTTCTTCATCCCACCACTCACTACCCTTTCTAAACAGCCCACCTCCCACTCTTCTCATGCCACAAGCATCTTTTGCGCAATCCATCACTGATTCCCTAAATACATCCCATTCCTTCCCCACTCCCCTTACTTCCATTGTTCTCACCTTTTTCCATTCTGTACACAGTCTCTCCTGATACTTCTTCACACAGGTCTCCTTCCCAAGCTCACTTACTCTCACCACCTTCTTCACCCCAACATTCACTCTTCTTTTCTGAAAACCCATACTAATCTTCACCTTAGCCTCCACAAGATAATGATCAGACATCCCTCCAGTTGCACCTCTCAGCACATTGACATCCAAAAGTCTCTCTTTCGCACGCCTGTCCATTAACAGGTATATATATATCATTATATTTTGCTGTTAACTTCAGATGGTCTGAGTGACAACATGAAGTTTTATAAGAAGTAGAAAATAACGTTCTAAACCATACGGGATCCCCGAAACACATATAATGACTAGTGTACATTTACCTATGATGTCCAGTACGTGGGGAGAGAGCTATAGACACAAGTAGGGTGTGGGGTTCCAACCCTCGTACTCATCTTTCTCGCTCGCCCCACCATCCCATTGTCATGGTCCTCCTAATGGGGAATTAACGACATAAAACAGCTATCGTCTAGTGAGTCAGTTTCCTTGCCTTTTGGTATTGCTGTCTGTCCCTACACCCTCAGCTGCTTGTAGCCAGTCCCAGTGTAGTTGAGGGGGTTTTCATCCTCTCCCCGGCGTCTGTGTGGATGAGGTCATTCAACCAGCGTCATAACCCGTCAAGTTAATCCAGACTGTCTGTTTACATTCACCTTCGGCAGCGTCAGCAGGTTCTCCAGATTGCAGCCGGATCCCATGTGGGTACAGCTGCCAGGCTCGTGTCAACCCCTCCATACCCCCCTCCCCCTGCAGGATATGTCGCAATTACCGACTGTTATTGTTTTGACATTAACATGTCCTCAGATGCACGCCTCAGGAGCAGAGAGAGATAGAGAGAGAGAGAGAGAGAGAGAGAGAGAGAGAGAGAGAGAGAGAGAGAGAGAGAGAGAGAGAGAGCAGCAAGACTTAAGGCATCAAACACACACGCAGGTAGGTTTCGGCAAACACAAGACATGCAGGGACAAACGTCGACTGGGGCTATACATGTGATCATTCTCTCTCTCTCTCTCTCTCTCTCTCTCTCTCTCTCTCTCTCTCTCTGAATATTCCATCCTTCCCCATCCTCTTTCTTTTTTCACCTAGAATGAGGGTGGGAGCGGGAGATTTGAGTAATCCTTCGAGTCAATATCACATCATCATTTTCCACAAGATGACATTCCATCCTTCCCATAGGTAGGATGACTGGAGTACACACTGCTCAGTGTACAGCGTTACACACAGGTGTTGTCAAGAACACTGAACTAAGTTGTATACTCCAGTGACCACAGGAGGAAAATTAGGCCTCTGAAGGTTAGCGTTCTCGACTATGACGCATTCACAGTCCGCTCAGGGTCGAGAGCATAGGTTTGAATCTTGGTTATGGCAGTCGGTCCACATTCAACCTAGCTGTTCATCCACTCCGAGGGGTTGGTCGACAAAATGAGTACCTGGCTCAGGATATGGTATATATATATATATATATATATATATATATTTTTTTTTTTTTTTTTTTTTTTTTTTTTTATACTTTGTCGCTGTCTCCCGCGTTTGCGAGGTAGCGCAAGGAAACAGACGAAAGAAATGCCCCCCCCCCCATACACATGTACATACACACGTCCACACACGCAAATATACATACCTACACAGCTTTCCATGGTTTACTTCAGACGCTTCACATGCCTTGCTTCAATCCACTGACAGCACGTCAACCCCTGTATACCACATGACTCCAATTCACTCTATTTCTTGCCCTCCTTTCACCCTCCTGCATGTTCAGGCCCCGATCACACAAAATCTTTTTCACTCCATCTTTCCACCTCCAATTTGGTCTCCCTCTTCTCCTCGTTCCCTCCACCTCCGACACATATATCCTCTTGGTCAATCTCTCCTCACTCATTCTCTCCATGTGCCCAAACCATTTCAAAACACCCTCTTCTGCTCTCTCAACCACGCTCTTTTTATTTCCACACATCTCTCTTACCCTTACGTTACTTACTCGATCAAACCACCTCACACCACACATTGTCCTCAAACATCTCATTTCCAGCACATCCATCCTCCTGCGCACATCTCTATCCATAGCCCACGCCTCGCAACCATACAACATTGTTGGAACCACTATTCCCTCAAACATACCCATTTTTGCTTTCCGAGATAGTGTTCTCGACTTCCACACATTTTTCAAGGCTCCCAAAATTTTCGCCCCCTCCCCCACCCTATGATCCACTTCCGCTTCCATGGTTCCATCCGCTGACAGATCCACTCCCAGATATCTAAAACACTTCACTTCCTCCAGTTTTTCTCCATTCAAACTCACCTCCCAATTGACTTGACCCTCACCCCTACTGTACCTAATAACCTTGCTCTTATTCACATTTACTCTCAACTTTCTTCTTCCACACACTTTACCAAACTCAGTCACCAGCTTCTGCAGTTTCTCACATGAATCAGCCACCAGCGCTGTATCATCAGCGAACAACAACTGACTCACTTCCCAAGCTCTCTCATCCCCAACAGACTTCATACTTGCCCCTCTTTCCAGGACTCTTGCATTTACCTCCCTTACAACCCCATCCATAAACAAATTAAACAACCATGGAGACATCACACACCCCTGCCGCAAACCTACATTCACTGAGAACCAATCACTTTCCTCTCTTCCTACACGTACACATGCCTTACATCCTCGATAAAAACTTTTCACTGCTTCTAACAACTTGCCTCCCACACCATATATTCTTAATACCTTCCACAGAGCATCTCTATCAACTCTATATATATATATATATATATATATATATATCCCTGGGGATAGGGGAGAAAGAATACTTCCCACGTATTCCCTGCGTGTCGTAGAAGGCGACTAAAAGGGGAGGGACGGGGGGGCTGGAAATCCTCCCCTCTCACTTTTTTTTTTTTTTTAATTTTCCA